>NC_134357.1:515750523-516028023 GCF_048569485.1 Anomaloglossus baeobatrachus
CGGAGTCCCTAGGTTGAAGCCATGTAGCCAAGTGATCCTCTAGTCGGAGCCAAAGTCCCTAGACCGAGTCCACAAGGTATCTTGGTCCTGATTCCCTAGCCAGCTCCTAAGAGCTTAGACTGGATCATGCACATCCATCAACCACTGGTGACTTAAAGAAATCCCTTGTATAGACATAACCTTCCCTTAGGATAAACTGTGCCCTTTTCGGATTGGTTGTACAAGGTTCTTCTCTTATTGGATGAATTTCAAGCTGCATGGATAATGTTCATTTAAATGATGTGGATAGAAAGACTGAGGATTTTTACATGAAGTCTGCAAGTCACAGACTCGACAATGGCTACTAAGGTAATTTACATTAGATTAGCACCACACAACTACATTACAATGAATGCTCCGAAGGGTCTGGTCCCAAACAATAGTTTAGCAAACATGAGTTAACACACAGAAGAACAATACGTCTGGCTGAATTTAAGAAACTTTAACCCATGCTAGGCACTGAGTGTCCATGTCGTTACAACATGGACTGACAAGGATTGGGCCTTGGTACCCATCATATTTGATAAACTGCAAGTAGCCTTTGAGACCCGCACGGAGGCGGAGCTAAGGATGCCATTTTACATCTGCAGGCAGCGTCCCCAGGACAGCATTAGAGACTATGCCCTGAGACTACAAACCGCCAGTGCTTTTTTTGCTGTGGTACAGGCCGGTACGGCGTACCGTAAAATCTGAAGAGCACCTCTGGCTCTGTCCACATGGCTAATGTGTAAACTATACAAATTAGCCATTTGTGGAGCGGAGGCACAAGCCAAAGGCGTATCTAAGAGGGAGATAACGAGGCGCTGTCGGGCTGCCTGATGTGGCGGTGTGGAAGTCTGCCGGGGTGGGAGCCGCTATTCTCTGAGCATGGCTGTCACGCTGACAGCCGCACTCATAGAAAGTGCAGTGCGGGACTCTCACTGCTCAATTGTCCTTGTAACAGTCAGACGCGAGGACAATTGGAGCGGTGATCCCTGGCGCTGACTTCCCGGTCAGCATGACGGCTTTCATGTAATCAGGTCAGCTGATCATGCTGCTGACCTGGAAGCCAGTGCCGCAGCGTGGAGGCGGCAGAGAAAAGCTGATAAGTGCTCCACTGTGGAGCTGAAGACATGGAGGAACATTATGGGGTGAGAGGGGAGTATTTATGAAACAGTACGGGGGAGAGCGGGTGGGGGAGGGCACTATCTGTCGACACACTATGGGGGAGACAGAGGGTAGGGAATGGGAACCATCTGTGGACACACTATGGGGGGACAGGGTGTGAAGGGGCAAAATCTATATACACAGAATAGGGTGGGGTAGAGAACTATCTGTGGACACACTATGGGGGGACAGAGGGTAGGGAATGGGAACCATCTGTGGACACACTTTGGGGGGACAGAGGGTGGGAAGGGGGCAATATCTATATACACAGTATGGTGGGAGAGGGTGGGGAGGGAACGATCTGTGGACAGATTATAGTGGGAAGAGAGGATGGGAGGGGGAAGTATCTTTGGACACAGTGTGGGGAGAGAGAGGATAAGGTTTCATGCATGGGGAGAGAGAGGATGAGGTTTCATGCATAGGGGACAGAGGATGAGGGGTGATGCATGGGTACAGAGAGGATGAGGGGTGATGCATGGGGACAGAGGATGAGGGGTGATGCATGGGGACAGAGAGGATGAGGGGTGATGCACAGGGACAGAGAGGCTGAGGGGTGATGCATAGGGACAGAGAGGACGTGGAGCAAACTGGAAAGAAATTTTGAGGACACAGAATAAAGAGTGACCTGGTATGAGGAGCAAGTGGGCAGGGTGGGGAGTGAGGGGGAAAAGTATATGGACACACAGGAGGTAGTGAGGAAACAGTAAGGGATGAGAAGTATGTGAGGGGCACAGAATAAAGACTGGGTAGTGGAGGGGGTTGGTATGGAGAGGAGGCAGAATGGGAGGACAGTGTGAGGTTATAGCAAGGAGGGGGAGTGTGATGAAGGCACAGTATAAAGACTGGGCAGTATAAGGGGACACAGTGTAAAGGACACTGTAAAACGTAGGCTCAGTTTGGAAAGAGTGGGAATGTGGAGGGCATGTACCATAAGAGGGACAGTGTGGGTCATATTTTGTGCAGAGAATACTGTGAGGGGCCATTATTTATTCTGGGGCACAGTGTAGGGCAGATGTTTTTAAGTAGAAGTATTATAATCATTCTGCTACTTTTAGGGGCATCGTGTCGGGATGTGTTACAGAAGACCGGAGAAGATTTAAATCTGCAGAGACGAGATGTGAATGTGAAAAGTCATCATGGCATCAGGACAAGGTGAAGAAAAGAAAGAAATGACTAGAGACAACATCATCTATAAGGTACCTGAATGTAAATATTTATTTGTGATACTGACAATGTCTTATCATTAGGCCTTAGTCCCACTTGCGCATTGCTTCTGATGTGAGTGGAATGGGACCCCCACTGATCAGCTGAATATGGTGCAGATGGTCAGAAATGCTTATTTCTGGATCTGCTCCATCCTCTGATGGTGTCCGCGGCCGGGTACTGCACATCCACCTCATTGATTTTAATAGGAAACTGCTGCCACTATCAGAAGACGGAGCGGGTCCAGAACTGAGTACTTCTGGTCACCTGCCACCACCGACACCTATAGTATGGAATTGGCAGGGTTGCCAGGTGCCAGACCCTGACCAATCAGACATTGGTGACCTATCCTAAGGAAAGCTCATGAATGTTAAAGTAGTGGAAATCTCTTTCATAAAGTCTTGTGCCGTCTGACAAGTTAAGGGTTACTATGTTTTTATTTATGTTGTTAGGAGCATTAAAGGGGTTGTCCAAATTTGTGATGAGTCTGCAGTCACTCCTTGTGTCACTCTGTGACTGCAGCCTTCTGAATTCTCACAGTGTGCACACTGCACACTGTCAGGATTCTCTGGTGCTGGCGGTGAGAGTGGGAGGTAGGTTATGAAGCTGCAAGACGTGGTCATGTGCTGAACAGACATGCTCAATGAATTGACTGAAGGGTGCTTTACACGAGACGATCTATCGTGCGATAGATCGTCGGGGTCACGGTTTTTGTGACGCACATCCGGCGTCGCTTGCGACGTCGGCCTGTGTGACACCTCCTAGCGAAACAAATCGTGAGTCATGTACTCATCGCTAGGTTTCATAAAATCGTTTAAGAAACATGGGGCCGGTTGTTCATCGTTCCCGTGGCAGCACACGTTGCTCCGTGTGACACCACGGGAACGATGACCACAGCTTACCTGCATCCCGTGGCTCACGCCGGCTATGTGGAAAGAAGAAGGTGGGTGGGATGTTTACATCCTGCTCATCTCCGCCCCTCCGCTTCTATTGGCCGGCCGCCGCGTGACGTCGCTGTGACGCCGAACATCCCTCCCACTTCAGGAAGTGGATGTTCACCGCCCTCAGCGACGTCACCCGGGAGGTAAGTACGTGTGACGGGGGGCTAACGAGTTTGTGCGCCACGGGCAATCAATTGCCCGTAACGCACATACGACGGGTGCGGGTACGATTGATTGTGAAATCGCACGATCGGTCGTCCCGTGTAAAGCAGGCTTGAGGCTGGACACATCAAATCAGAATGTGGCCAGAAGTATACAAATCTCATACTTGTGCTCACATGATCGTCCACTCTCTCCACTGGCACCGGCACCCCCCCTTCCCCGCTCCTCCCTCCACCTCGGTCGGCGGCGCATGACATGACACTACCCCCCCCCGCTCTTCGCCTCAGAGATTTTACAAAAAAGGACTGTCCGTAACAGAGCAGTTAAATCCGCCTCCAAGGGGTACTTTGCACGCTGCGACATCGCTAGCCGATGGTAGCGATGCCGAGCGCGATAGTACCCGCCCCCATCGCAAATGCAATATCTTGTGATAGCTGCCTAGCGAACATTATCGCTACGGCAGCTTCACACGCACTTACCTCCCCTGCGACGTCTCTCTGGCCGGCGACCCACCTCCTTCCTTCCTTCCTAAGGGGGTGGGTCGTGCAGCGTCACAGCGACGTCACACGGCAGGCGGCCAATAAAAGCGGAGGGGCGGAGATGAGCGGGATGTAAACATCCCGCCCACCTTCTCCCTTCCGCATTGCTGGTGGACGGCGGGCGCAGGTAAGGAGATGTTTGTCGCTCCTTTGGCTTCACACACAGCGATGTGTGGAGCTGCAGGAACGACAAACAACATCATACTTGCGGACGCACCGACATTATGAGACAGACATCAGCCGGTGTTGCAGGTGTCACTGAGGGGATAATACATTTTTTGGGGCATAAGTTCTTTTTATTTGTTCTGTTGTGTAATAGGCTGTCGGCCTGAATATGAAAAGACAACACCATACTAACTGGGTTGTCCTGGACTTTAGCATTGAAGGTCTACTCTTATAATGAATATCTGATCGGTGGGGTGCAACACCCGACACCTCCGCTGATGAGCTGTTCCCAGTGTTAGGCCTCTTTCACACGTCCATGAAAATCAGCTGTTACTGACATCTCCCTCACCAATCTGACACTCAACTGAACATATTTGGCATCGCTGAATTTGTAAAAGTCCAATCAAAATATCAAATAAATTATTCCAATCTGTAAATAGCGTAAGAAGGAAAAATATCTAAATGCAAGAATTACTTATTTTGGCAATAAGAGCACATCCAAATCTCGCATCCACCCCAATTATAGCAATTATAGCAAAGGAAGCCGATGTTAATTATTCCATCTCTTTATTCTTTGTACAGGTCAACGCGTTTCAGAGATGATTGTTTCCTTCATCAGGACTTCCAAGAACAGTATCTACTGTAGATACTGTTCTTTGATGTTCTGATGATGGAGACTGTGATCTCTGAAACGCGTTGACTTGTACAAAGAATAAAGAGATGCAATCATTAACATCGGCTTCCTTTGCTAGAATTGCTAGAATTGGGGTGGATGCGAGATTTGGATGTGCTCTTGGATGTGCACTTGGTGATAGCGCGGCATATACCCAATTTCTTCTCCTATACACCATTATGCTTCCACTCGGGGCTGCGGCTGTCGCCATTTCTATACGTGCATATAGGGGTTGTGACTGGCACAACCCCAATAGGTGAGTGCAACTACTTTTAATAATTGTTACCATAGGGTGGTTTAACACATCTGGCATTTTGCCGGATTGCCGCATACAGCACACTCCAGTAGACTGCAATACAGTACAATGGTATCGCAGCAACCTCCGGTCACATGCTGTCATGTGACCAAAGCATGTGACCGGAGGTTGCCATGATGCCATTGTACTATATTGCACTGTACTGGAGTGTGCCGGATCCGGCAATCCGGCGAAATGCTGAATGTCTGAAAGCAACTTTACCGGGCAAGATCCCATCTTGCACTTCTGCTCCAAGTTTGTTTCCTGCTCTTCTATGAATGCCATTTGCAGTTTTCACAGGAACTACATCATGACAGTGACAAGGGTCTTCAGCTGACACCCGGCTGTCTTGACAACGCAACGACACCCCGTGATCATGTCATGGAGCCACCAGTGGAGGTGGAGAATGACGAGTTCCCCGCCGCCACCCTGCTAAATCCCGCTGTCACAGACTGACAGTGGTATTTAATTAACAGGCACAGGTGGATCTCCAATCCATCGGATGTACATCGGTCAATCAGATTAGCCAACGTGCAGGGAAACATGTGATCACACAAGAGACTAATGACGTACCGGTATGTCATAGGGTTGTGCCGAGGTTAAAAAGGAAAAAGATATATATTTTTGGAAAAAATGCAAACTGTTAGAACTTTGTTAGGCCTAAGCCACACGGCAAGAAAAACGGTGCCGGTGGAGTGCGATAAAACATAGCATTCCACTCGGGCCAATTTTATCCTGTGTGTCAGCACACATGAGCGATTATTTTCTCAGCCCTAATGGGACCGAGAAAACAATCGCAGTATGCTGTGATTGGAATGTGTGATGCCCCAGGGGTGATGATCCTCTTCAGGGATGCCACAGGGCTTCATTAGTATGGCAACAGGTACTGTCAGTTTTATGTGTCGTGACGCCACTCATGGTTTGCGGTCAGGGATGTGGATGACTGCCACTGCAGATTTTACGAGTGTCTGGGGCTGATGGGGACTGCAGTCAGATGATGTAGCCTCCCGTGAGTGAGGCAGGCCCCAGGGAACAGAGTAGCGGGTCAGGAATAACACAGGCTGAGTCCAAAAGTCTTTTTAACTGGTTTTTACTCACTTTGATGTTGCTGTGAGCTGACTCGGGCGGTGCGGTGATCAACCAGGTAAGAACCAGGGGCTCCTTTGGGCCAGTCTGAGGGTAACCAGTTAGCTTGCCTTCCTAGCACTTCTGTGTTCGGATCACCCCCTGACTTGAAGTACCATGGGGGTCTATCCAGGGAGTCGCAACTGCCTTTTCTCCCCTGTGTTTGGCCCGTTTGCCGGCAGCGTGGACCAGGTGAGATGGCTTCATGCTCTGTCTCCTTACGTGTCCCTGCGTTGCTGCTGAGGCTCGGACTTTGTGTGGTTGGTGAGGTACCTGTAGTTCCCCTCACCGGCAGGTTTAGCAGGTAGTTAAAGCTGAAGTCTGCTCTAGGGACCTGTTCCCCTTACGTGCCTAGTCACCAGGAGCATCTCTTTACTCTGACTACCAGGTGACCATTCTCCCCCGCCAACTGTCACTACACCGCGCAGGGTCTGACTAGTAACCACGCACGTATCCTCTAGCAACCGCCGCGCTCCACTACCAGACTGGCTCGCTCCACTCATTTCCTGACAACCTCTGCACTTTAGCTCTCAGCCCCTTCACTACACCCCTTGATGAGATTTGAAAGCTATCCCCCTCTGGAGACTACCCATGGGTCCCCTCTAAATGTGTGGGAGACCTTATTGCTATGTGTCTGTGCGTACACACCTCATTCTGGCCATTAGGATTACCTGGTAGCACTGTCCCAGCATGGGAGCAGTACTCAGTGGCGCCTGACCGGGTCAGGGGCACCACAAATGCGAGACTCTCTCACACCCATTAAAGTGTATGGGGCGAGAAAAAAATCACACTGCACTCGCGGTACACCGGTGTACCGTGCATGCAGAGCGAGAATCGAAATAGCCGGCTACGGAGGAGAGAGGGAGATAAATCCCTCCCTCCCCTCCTCAGCGTCGGCCCGCCCCTGCAGCTGAGGTTCGCTCGCATGGTCGGACCTCAGTCGCAGGGACACTAGCATGACACTTGGCTCCGGATGTGCTGCCAGCGTGAGCAGAGTGTCATGCAAGGATAACACTAGTGCCCCGTGTGGCCCCGGCCTTAGTGAGAGAACTAACTTATCGGAGATCGGGAATCAGTTTATCTTATTTCATCATCAGTCCAAACTGGAAAGTCTATCTACAGAATCAGGAGAACTCAAAGTTTGGCAGATCTGGAGCTATATGGTCTATAGATTAAATATTATTATCCACTGTCATACTTCAGTATAAAACAATATTTATGCCTGAAAAACCCGATTCCATAAATATTAGGCATTTTCCACACCTTCAGATCCCATCAAATAACTACAGCGGTAGGGTTATATTCTCATTGGACGCTGCATAAAAAGGTGGACGGTGTTGAGTGGTCCTACCTACAACTGTAAATAGATCACATGCGGCAGGTTTGATCGGAGACTCAAGGTTTCTTTGTAAAAGAAATGACACTGGACACACACGGTAAAACTGCGATAGGACATTTATTGTTTCTTGCACATAGATTGATAATATTTAGATGGATTTCGACAAACACTTCTATAAAATGTGATTAACAAAGTCATTACTACAGGTCTGGATGAGAAGGATTTATTGGAAAAGAAACACTAGAGACAATTATAAAAAATATCTGGGCCCCATGGCTGGATACATTTCCAAAATTGTTAGTATGAAATAAGGTCTTTAGGGTATGTGCGCACGTTGCTTTTTACCTGCTTTTTACCTGCTTTTTTGCTGCTTTTTCTTCTGCGCTGTTTAATGCCAAAATGGATGTGTTCTTCTATTCAAGCAAAGTCTATGGGAATTTGGGTTTCTTGTTCACACTATGTTGTTCAAAATGCTGCCTTTTTGTGGCCGAACTTTGGTCAAAAACTCAGCTTTGCAGTGCAAAACCCAAATGGCAAAAACAATTGACATGTTGCTTCTTTGAAAAGCTGAGTTTTTGACCAAAGTTCTGCCTCAAAAAGGCAGCATTTTGAACAACATAGTGTGAACAAGAAACCCAAATTCCCATAGACTTTGCTTGAATAGAAGAACACATCCATTTTGGCATTAAACAGCGCAGAAGAAAAAGCAGCAAAAAAGCAGGTAAAAAGCAGGTAAAAAGCAACGTGCGCACATACCCTTAGAGTCACTGATCTTGTTGATCTAAAGAGCATCTGAGAATATTGGAAACTACAGTATTTTTGGATTATAAGACGCACTTTCCTCACAAAAATATGGGATGAAAATGAAGGGTGCATCTTAAAATCCTAATGTAGCTTACTGGGAAGTGGAGAAGGGTGCTGTGCTGGCTGCAGTGAGGGTGCTGTGCTAGCTGTGGTGGGGACTGTGTTGACTACTCTGTGGGCTGCGGTGGCTGTATGGAGCAGGGCAGTGCAGTGGGTAACCCAGATGCTTTGGCTTCAAATAATGGTGCCTGGAGTCAGCACATGGGCAGATGGAGCTCTCAGCTCAAGATCTCATCTGCGCATGCACTGCCTCCGGGTCAATTGATCTCCCAGCCATGGACTTAAGGAACATGGCTCCCAGAGGTGGCGCAGGGCTAAGAGCTCAATCTGCGCATGCCTCGACTCCTAGCACCATGTCTTTGAAGCCCGCACTGCCGACAGAGCATCTGTAACACCCGCCACATTGCCCTGCTCCACACACAGTCATCACAGCCTCCGCAGCTAGCACAGCCCAACCACTGCCAGCAGCGTGTGCAGCATTGCCCTACTCGAGCACCTCCCCTTCCTCCTGTGATCCCACTTTACCACCACTGCCGCCCCGTCCACTAAGACACCAACGGAGTATAAGACGGACCCCATTTTTTTTTTACCTTTTTTATCCCTAAATTTAGGGTTGCGTCTTATAATCAGATGTGCCTTACTAAACAAAAAATACAGTACCTAAATATGAGGACCTTGTCTGATCAATATGTCATTGTATAGGGAACTATGAAGGTAGTGCTATTCTTCTGTATAAAATGTGATGTTGCTGTAGCCCTAATATTTCTGTACAGGGGGTGTCTGTGTAGATATTCTTACCCTAGAATTTTATATAAGGGGAAGGGAGAGGTATGGGGGAATTTTGTTATAATTTCCCTTTAAAAGTTGTAATAAAAATTTGATTGGAAACTACTTCTTCCCACCACTTTTGTATGTGTGGAGAGAATCTTGTAGTTGTGCCCCTACCATATACAGTACTAAGGCTGATGCTTTTGGAAAAACTAGAAACACAGATAATCATATGGACCATAGACGAGAAAAACTGGAGAACATCCCGATACAAGGAGAGATAAAAAATACAAATCTGGCATACGGTGACCCCAGGAAAAATTTACTAAAATACATTTTCCTACTTTTGTATAAGTAGAATTTTATTGAAAAAGTCATAAAAAAATGGGAACAATCCATTGGGTATACATAAGAAAAAGGTAGTAGGTCAATGATGAGGATACAAAAAATGTGATAACACGAAAAACATGTGAGAAATACAAATAGGATAGCACGAAGGTATATATGATCACACATGTAAATACAGTTGGCTGGCAATAATAATGTTCCCAGACAGAATCCAAATCAGAAATCTCTCAGTAATGATGTGGTATAAGCACTAGAAGATGGCCAAGTACAGGTACAAGCTGATCACACATTTGTGAATAAAGACCACAAGTAACATAAGAAAAAATGTCACAGAGGTTGATATAAGTAAAAGGAAGAACAAAATAAAGTCTGTGAAAAGCCAGAATAAAAGTAGCAACTATATATGTGTATTAAGTGCTTACCCATTACAGTGCTAGTTATTGCCGTCATGTGCTAGGGGCACTAAGGTGCATTTCACATTGTAATTCTTATTCTGTGAGGTAAAACATTTCCTTGCTTAAATTTTCAGCAATGTTTTGCCTCAGAGAAAGCAGTAGGTGAGATCCCATGCTGTCCTGCCTGTATAGTCTCTAGTTTATTCCCCTGCCCAGGAGATGTATTCTGATCAGACCATGTTGCTGCATTGTAAGACACATCCATTACACAGTACATAGCAGGGGCACATTTCTAAGATTCTCGCATCACGGGAACATTATTATAAACACAATTAATTGTGCGGTTTCTTTTCAATTCAAGATCTATTGATTAAAATCTACTTTATATGTGGTTCAACTAAAAAAGGTAAAAGGGATATATTAAAAATATAACAAACAACAGTTTGTTACTGAGAAATTGCAGTAATAATATATTATAATCCTGGTTATTTATTGCCATAATGAAAGCATGGGATGAGCCGACCTCTGCTCCAGCAAGAAGTAAATAAGAGAATGTAGTAGGACCAATAAATGAAATATACTAATCTAGTATACTTGAACAGCGTAAAGAATTTTGGAGATGTTCGTTATACATCGTATTCATTAGACACCAAAGATAATTGTCTGATATGGATAATAAAAGGTTCCGAGTGTCCGAAGTGTAGGATTAAGTTGGTGACACCTATGATATGTTGTTGTTATTATTATGCTGTCTTGGGGTATACTCCACATGGAAAGTCAATAAAAAAACAACTCAATCCCACCAGATGTTCCTACCAATAAGGAAAGGTTTGTATATTAAAATAATTTGCAATATAAACATGTTTATTGTTCTATCAATTAAATAAAGAAGTTTCTTTTTCCTGATGTGTCTTCTCTCATCTCTAACAAGGTTCATTTTGTCTGTAAAATCTCTCCCACTTGCTCCCCAGTGTGAATTCTCTGACGTCTTACAAGTTATGATTTGTGCCTAAAACATTTTCACATTCTGAACATGAATATGGCTTCTCCCCTGTGTGAATTATCTGATGTTATAAGATGTGATTTCTGCTTAAAAAAATTCCCACAATCTGAACATAACTATTGCTTTTTCCCTATGTGAATTCTCTGATGTCTAAGAAAATTTGATTTCCTGTTAAAACATTTCCTTCATTTTGAACAAGAATATGGCTTCTCTTCTGTGTGAATTCTCTGATGTCTTACAAGATGTGATTTATGCTTAAAACATTTCCCACAATCTGAACATGAATATTGTTTTTTCTCTGTGTGAGTTCTCTGATGTCTAAGAAGATCTGATTTCCTTTTAAAACATTTCCCACAATCTGAACATGAATATGACTTCTCTCCTGTGTGAATTCTCTGGTGTCTAACAAAACTTCTTTTGTGGCTAAAACATTTCCCTCAGTCTAGACATGAATATGGCATCTTCCCTGTGTGAATTCTCTGGTGTCTAACAAGATTTCTTTTGTGGCTAAAACATTTCCCTCAGTCTAGACATGAATATGGCATCTTCCCTGTGTGAATTCTCTGATGTCTAAAAAAATCTGATTTCCTGTTAAAACATTTCCCACATTCAGAACATGAATATGGCTTCTCCCCTGTGTGAATTATCTGATGTCTTACAAGATGTGATTTATGCTTAAAACATTTCCCACAATCTGAACATGAATATTGGTTTTTCTCTGTGTGAGTTCTCTGATGTCTAAGAAGATCTGATTTCCTTTTAAAACATTTCCCACAATCTGAACATGAATATGACTTCTCTCCTGTGTGAATTCTCTGGTGTCTAACAAAACTTCTTTTGTGGCTAAAACATTTCCCGCAGACTAGACATAAATATGGCGTCTCACCTGTGTGAATTCTCTCATGTCTAACAAGATCTGATTTCCTGTTAAAACATTTCCCACATTCAGAACATGAATATGGCTTTGCCCCTATGTGAATTATCTGATGTGTTACAAGATGTGATTTCTGGTTAAAACATTTCCCACAATATGAACATGAGTACGGCTTCTCCCCTGTGTGAATTCTCTGATGTGTAACAAGATTTGATTTTGTGTAAAAACATTTCTCACATTCTGAACATGAATGTGGCTTCACTCCTGTGTGAATTATCTGATGTGTTACAAGATGTGATTTATGGTTAAAACATTTCCCACAATATGAACATGAGTATAGCTTCTCCCCTGTGTGAATTCTCTCATGTCTAACAAGATCTAAATTCCTGTTAAAACATTTCCCACATTCTGAACATGAATATGGCTTCTCCCCTATGTGAATTATCTGATGTGTTACAAGATGTGATTTCTGGTTAAAACATTTCCCACAATATGAACATGAGTATGGCTTCTCCCCTGTGTGAATTCTCTGGTGTCTAACAAGATCTGATTTCCTGTTAAAACATTTCCCACATTCAGAACATGAATATGGCTTCTCCCCTATGTGAATTATCTGATGTGTTACAAGATGTGATTTCTGGTTAAAACATTTCCCACAATATGAACATGAGTATGGCTTCTCCCCTGTGTGAATTCTCTGGTGTCTAACAAGACTTGTTTTGTGGCTAAAACATTTCACACAGTCTAGACATGAATATGGCTTCTTCCCTGTGTGAATTCTCTGATGACTTATAAGATGTGATTTCTTATTAAAATATTTCCCACATTCTGGACAGGAATTTTTTTTCTCTTTTTGAGACTCTGTCAGGGGAAAGCTTTTTCCACATTCTGTACTTGAAAATTGCTTTTTTGCTATAAGAGAACTTTGATTTGTATTGTTCCTAATAGTCTGCGATGAATCAGAAGATAGGACTTGTTTAAAAGAATCAGATGATAGATCTTCACTGGAAAACAAAGTAATATCTGGAAAAGTAGCTTTTACATCTATTGTATCTTGTGTGATATTAAAGTCTTTAGATTTAAAAAATGAAGATGTCTGTTGTCCCTCTGATCTCCTGGTACAGTCATCTGCAAAAAATGAAACCAATTTTTTTTTTAAAATAAATATTTAAAAATCATAATTTTACTTCTTTTGTACATAAACGGTTGATAGAAATTTCAATTCAGTAAGACAGTTCACAATATAACAGTAGACCTTAAACCATGAGCTGTATATCATGAGGTTATGCTGCCTGTTAATATTGCTTCCCAAATATTGTATTAAAAAGCCATAAAAATAGACATCCTAAAATCATACCAATTAAAACTTCTACTCATACAGCAAAAACCAAGTCCCTCACGAAGGTCCGACCATAATGGCAAAATAGGTTTCCACATAAATGGTGGCTTAATGTCCTTTGAAAAGTCACACTGCTTCCTTAATACAGCAATCCAGAGGGATCCTAACCTTCCAGTGTACAAACTACAGTTTGGATGAAGCTTGGTGTTCAAAAATCAAAGATAGGATTTAATGAGGCATTAACGGTTTGAGTAAGGGGTAGTATTTAATCGTGGTGCTGGAGAAGTCAGTGCAGCAATTCCCTGACGAAAGAACCTATGCAGTTCCAAAATACGAAGGAAGGAATGATCTTCTTACGGCCCCTGTACCGGATTGCGATGTCACACGCTCCCAGCACCATCTCTGTGGCTTGTCAATTTAGCTAAAAACGCAGTCGGCCGAGGCATCTCAGCAGCGGCATCTCGTCATGTCTTCTGATACATATATCCACCTAGTTTCCAGTTCACTGCTATACTCCTCAGATAATCCTCTTGTTCATAAGAAATTTGTATATTTATTAACATACCATTCATTACACTGCCCCTGGAATTATGGATTGCTACACATACTTTGGCATTACAGTAGAATGCCGATGTATAGGTGATGATTTCATTTTGTTGTTATTGTATAAACCCTTTGTGGATGTGGTCTAAATGTTTAGGGCTCATAATGAGCTGATGTGACTCACATCTATAACTATTTATAATATCGCCCTTTATTCTATCCCTATACCTGCATCCAATGATACTAGATTTTAGCTACACATGCACAATCTTTTTATATTTATTTTTCTTTATTATAGCACCATTTATTCCATGGCGCTTTACAAGTGAAAGAGGGTATACAGGCGGCTCGGTCGCTCAGTGGTTAGCACTGCAGTCTTGCAGCGCTGGGGTCCTCGGTTCAAATCCCACCAAGGACAACATCTGCAAGGAGTTTGTATGTTCTCCCCGTGTTTGCGTGGGTTTCCTCCCACAATTCAAAAATATACTGATAGGGACCTTAGATTGTGAGCCCCAGTGGGGACAGTATTGCTGATGTATGTAAAGCGCTGTGGAATTAATAGCGCTATATAAATGAATAAAATTATTATTATTATTAAACAAACAATCATTAACAGTACAAAACAGACTGGTATATGAGGAGAGAGGACCCTGCCCTGCCCCGATTTTGTCAGGGCGTCACAGGGGTGATAGTCCAATGTTAGTGGGTGGGAGCAGATATTGTGGGTGTGACCACCTGGAATTAGCGGGCGGGAGTGGAGATAGTAGGTGAGAACACCTGAGGTTAGTGGGCAGCAGCAGAGATAGTGGGAGAGACAGGCCAAGATTCTTGGGCATGACAAACTGGAGTTAGTGAACGGGACTGGAGAAGGTTAGTGGGCGGGAGCGCTTGGATTTAATAGGCAAGAGTGGAGAAAGTGTGCATGAAAAGAAAAAAAAACAAAAAAACTTACAAATGAATCTTTTTTTTCATTTAATATGACAGAACAGTGAAATGGAAAAAGAGAATGATTAAATAAAATCTTTCTGTTCTTGTTGATTGTATTTGGAGTACGGATTGGATTACGTGTTGAATATATAACAAAATTCATTTTGTAGAGAAAGATTTCGTTTCACTGTTCTGTCATATAAAAAGAAATATATAAAAAAATAAATTGTCATTCGTCCATAGTTGTCAACAGGCCGCTCACTAAGGCGGTCACACTCATTAACTCTGTGTGCTCCCGCCTGCCACGTCCAGCCGCTTCCACCCGCTACCTCCGGACACGCACACCTTTTCACTTACTGCAAATGTGGCGCCCTGGACTAGCCAGGTCGTCACAGGTACTGCAACACACACCCCCACCCCGAGACAGGCACATCAGCCAGACACAAAATCCTTGTTGCCTCCCTCCAGGGGCTGATGTCCACACCAGGTGGGGTGGAGCCAGGCGGTTGGCCCCACCCACTGAGGAGTTCACAGTCCTGGAGGCGGGAAAAGGAAAGCAGATCAGTTAGGGAAGTGCAAGTGTGAGGAGTGAAGTAGCAGTGGAGGAGCAAACTGACAGTGTCCGGGTGTGTGGCCCGGGCACGAAGAGCAAGGTTGGCAGACGGTGGTGGCCGTCTGCAGGAGAGGCGAATCAACGCAGAACCGTAGGACCGGGTGGTGGCCCGCCGGTACCAAACCGGGGAGCGAAGTGAAGCCAGCACACACAGGCAGGGCCTGCGGACCCCGACCAGGCTTGGAGTCGCCATTAGAGGTCAAATCCGTCAGTGACTGGAACCCCAGGAGTTTCCGAACAGCCAAGACCCGATTGAAGGCAACCGTCCGACCAGTAGAAGGAAATACAGCTACCGCCACAGCTAGAGTTCCAAGGGCCAGAGCCTGCGGGGAAAAGGGCTCCTCTGGCACCTATATACGCTGGGGAGCGGGTTACCGGTGGGAATCCATCGGGAACGAACATACACAAAAGGTGCAGGGAAAGGCAGCCACCACCAACCGTCCGGGAGAAGCTACAGCAGCTGGCTGCGGGACCCGTCCATCCAGCCGTTTGGTTTACCAGAGACTTTGCGTACATTTGTGGCTGAGTGAGTACAACCGTGGCATCCGGCACCGCGCCGCGCTGCCCCTGCAACCCTGCACCCCGGCCATCCTGCCTCTCAGTCACCTCACCGGGCCCCGGGACCACCAACCCCTACCCACAGAGGGGGGGAAAACAACAGCTGCTCCCTACCATCGCTCCCGGGATCCCCGTCACCAGCAGCGATGGTGCCCAACCTTCCCCACAACCCGTGGGTGGCATCACGGACTAAATCCCCAAACCAAACTACCCCCTTTCACTCACGGGCGAGGAGCGCCGCTCGAGTCCCCGGATCCGGCCCACCGCTCGAGCCACCGAGCAGCAGCAGCAGCAGCAGCGCCGGACCCGAGCGTTAGCGAGCGCAGCGCCCCGCCGCCCGCAACAACTTGGCATCACGAACAGGATCTTACCGTTCTACCGGCTGGTAGAAGTGTGCCTTGTGCCCCGCCAGCAGTGTCCGGCTGAAAAATTTCAGAATCCGCCATCTTGGGCGCGAAGATTTTCCCGCTCTAGCGTCTTCTCGAGCATTGGAGGCGCGAAAGCCAAAGCCCCACCCCTGAAGAGGAGGTGCCGAGAAAAGACCAAGGGGGGACGGATGGCGTCCGGCCGCATGTAAACCGAGGCCATAAAAGCAGGGACGCCAGGACTCTGTCAACAACCCGGTTCCTGGAACCCTGAAGCCGTGATACCATGTCAACCCCGCCTGCACAGCCCGAGGCCCAGCAGCCCACGCCCAGGATCGTGGCGTGGATGAGGGCCCGAGTAACTGAGTCTAACCAACGTCATCGGAATCAGATACGTCTCCTGGCGGAGCAGTGGACCACCGAGGTCGAAGCGCTGGCTGTGATTGCCCAGATGCTCGAGATGAGAGCCGACGTGACGGAGCTGGTGAGTGACCCACGCCTCCATGTCCCACAGGGACTGGCCGCTGCGGCTGGGAGACCCGGTCCGATCCTGACCCTTGTACCGTCCCTGCCACTACCCATGGGGCTCCCCAGCGCTAACCTGCCTGACCTGCTGCCCCGTGCTATGGCAGTGGGGCCCGAGATGCTGAGTGCCGAGGGCCCAGAGGTCGGAGAGCTGAAGGAGGCTGCAGGCTCGGATGCCGCTGCGACTGGTAACGATCCACCTGGCGCGGAGGAGAAGAAGGCCCCGGCGGTCTGCCTGGCCCTAGAGGAGGCGCCTGACTGTGAGGGAGTTAAGAGTGATGATTCCGGGCCCGATACAGAGCCAGTTTCGGAGTCCGAGGAAGTGGGTGAGAATCTTCGTCACGGCAGTGGACCGGTAGCTTTCTATGTCCCGCGCGCCGGTGGAAATGGATACCGGGCGCTCCTTTCCCAACAGGCCTGCCACCGCATGTTTTAAATATTGGCAGCGGAGGGTGAGGCCACCTCAGAGGAAGAGTCGGAGTAAGGCAGCGATCCCTCCGTTGCACCGTTGTCTCCGTTGGGACCACCAGTACCGTTACCCTGTTAAATGAATGAATCAAACCAAGTAAATAACCTCAGTGACACCGTGATTGACCCGGCCGTTGCCGGCAAGTTGTCCCCGTAGGGACCCTTTGCTACCGTTGGCATGAGGAACCCTTCATGGACATGCCTGAAAACTTGCAAGGCACCCACGAACTAGTGGGATTGTAAATATGTTGGGGGGGTATGTTTTCCGTTGCCGCCTCCAGAGAGGCAGGTTTGGAGGATGAGCCTGGAGGAAAGTGATGGCCCAGGCCGGCCACTACCGAAACCGGTGGTGATCCTCCGGGGGTCAGGGGTCCCCCATGGACGTGGGGTCCCCTGAAGTGACAGTCGGGTGCGAGTCGCCGTACCTGTTCCCGCTCAGGCAGCCTGGATCTGGACTGGGGTCAAGGGGTGCTGCCCACTTAGGGGCAGCATCAGGGCTAGGTTGCTTGGGTGGGAGAGCGGAAGCCATCCATCCGTTGTTGTTAAAAGTGTAAATATCTGTGTTATGCAACGTTTAAGTGACCTACCTCCCGGTGCCGGACCCGAGCGTTAGCGAGCGCAGCGCCCCGCCGCCCGCGACACAAGTATTCCAACAATTTAAGCCTTGTAAGTTGCTAAAAAATGGACATTTGAAAATGGATACTGACGTAAAGAGGAAATAGGGAAAATATTAACTATTTATTAATTGATCTGATTTAAAGTCCCACCTATTGAAAGTTTGAAAATTACTAAATTCAAAATTTGTCAAAGTGTAGTGACCAGAAAAGCCACTACTAATGTGTGTTCTGTATTATCTATGTGATTACATTTGTGACACCTATTTCCCACTTTGGGCGGAGGTAAATTATTTAGTGTTGCGCTGCCCTCTACTGCCTTGGTTTGGTATTGCAATTTGTATTGCAATGGATTTGCAAGCAAGGAAGTGGCTGTTTTGGGTGGAGCTTGGAGGCATTGGAAAGAAAAAGCAGTTAGGCTGCTTTCACACTACTTTTTTTAACATGCGTCCTGAACATTTTTTTAACGCAAAACCGGATCCAGTGCAAATGCGTTTTCATTTCAATGCATTTGCAATGGACTCGCATCAACATGCGTTCACCTGCGTTTGAGTGCATTATAGTGAGGATCCAGCGACTTGCCGTTTTTTAACTTTTTTCAAAAACGCTACTTGTAGCGTTTTTGAGCTGCGTCCAAATACTGCAAATTGCTGGATCCTGACTATACTGCACGCAAACGAATGTGAACGCTGGCATGCTGATAGACAGGTCCTGCTTGCTCTACTGAGCATGCCCAGAATCCAGCCTGGTGTGATCAGTATCTCTCTCACCCTCCCTCTCTCCCCCACCTGAAAGCTGTGAGGCTCGTAACCAAGGTAAACATCGGGTAACTTGCTTGGATACCCGATGTTTACCTTGGTTACGTGTGCAGGAAGCCCGGCTCCTAGCAGCTGCAGACGCTCGTATCCAAGGTAAATATCGGGTATTCAAGCAAGTTACCAGATGTTTACCTTGGTTACGAGCCTCGGCAGCTGTCAGATGCCGGCTCCCAGTCTCACGTTCAGTTCCCCTCACTCCCAATCACATGACTCCAATGCCCGCCCATAAACTTCAAGTGACAGGATCCTGCAAAATAACACATGCGTTTGCATGCGTTTTTCTCTGCAAAAACAGGATCCGCTTTTGCAGAAAAAAAAAAAAAAAATGTTCATGAAGCATGCTAAAAAAAAACGTAGTGTGAAAGCAGCCTTAGATGCGGTTGAGTTGCTGTGATGCAGGAGAAAAAGGAGATCTCTATTGAGATATGTGGGGAGTGTAATTGGCACCCTTTTCGGAGCGCCCCGTTTCTGCAACAACAGAATACTGAAAAAGTAAGCAACAAGGTATACCCACTTTCTAACACAAGGAAGAGGACTGCAGCACTGCGCAGTATATTGCGCTGAAACTCCTCCTCTTATACCCAGCACAGTAAATCCAATTGATAGTGACATCCATCCTCCCAAGGCCGGGATAGGAAAAACACTTGAACTAGTCCACTGTTTAAGAGAGCTCTTTATTGCTATGAAATTGTCGCGGGCGGGGAGGAGGGTGTCAGCACTGCGCTCACCCCACTGCTCGGGTCCGGCTGCTGCTGCTCTGTGGTGGCTCGAGCGGTGGGCCGGATCCCGGGGGTCTCGAGTGGCGCTCCTCGCCCGTGACTGAAAGGGGTTTTTGGGTGTGGGGATTGTTTATTGTCCGTGACGCCACCCACGGTTGTGGTGATTTGTTGACACCACCGCTGCTCTGTATGGGGATCCCGGGAGTGATGGTATGGAGCAGCTAGATGTTAGTCCTCCCCTCCGTGGGTAGGGGGTTGGTTGTCCCGGGGCCCAGTGATGTGGTGGGAAGATGCAGGGCTTGGTGGGAGCAGGGACTCGGGGGCAGCGCTGTGCCTTGCGGCACTGTGGTACTCACTCAGCCTGAGATGATGACACAGTTCTCGGTAAAACACACGGCTGGAAAGACTGTTCCCACGGACGGCTGCACTTGCTTTTCCCCAGTAGTTGACGGTGACGGTCCCTTTTCCTGCACCTAAGATGGTTATGGTTGCGATGGGTTCCCACCGGTAACCCGCTCCCCGGCTTGGATATGGGCCATAGGAGCCCTACTTTGCCCGCAGGCGCTGGCCCTGAGAAACTGGTGCCCTGGCGGTGGTGGTGTCTCTCCGTTACGGTTGGACTGTTGCCTTCTATCGGGACTTGGTTGTTGGGAGACAGTCGTCCCCTTCACTGACGGATTTGGCAAATTATGGCGACTCCTAGCCTTGCCGGGATCCGAAAGGCCCCTGCCCTGGTGCTGACTGTTCCTTGTACACTGCTCCAGACCGCCGGGTCACCACCCGTCCGCGGTCTTTCCAGCAACCTCCGAGCAGTCACCCCTGCAGACAATCACCGCCGTCTGCTGACCTTCCTGTCTCTCAGCCCGGGGCACACACCCGGACCAACTTCAGGCTTTACAAACTGTCACTTTTCACTTTACTTCAGCTTCTCTCCTAAGCTCCTCTACCACTTCACTTCCTTCTACTTCCCTGTTTACTCCTTCACCTCCCTAGCTGATCTCAAGCTCTTCCCTGAGCTGACTGACTGGTTCTCCCGCCTCCAGAGCTGTGAACTCCTCGGTGGGCGGAGCAAACCGCCTAGCCCACCCCCTGGTGTGGACACCAGCCCCTGGAGGAAGGCAACAAGGATTTTAGGGTTAGCTTTGGTGTTCCTAACTGGGGTGTAGGGTGTGGTGGTGTTATGACCTGCGACCCCTGGCTTGCCCAGGGCGTCACAAAATAACTGTCTATTGGAAATGGATAAAGCAACTTTGTTTGACTAAAGAATTGGTTACAAGATTTCAGTAAAGTTCCTCATTCACGTTTTCACAGAATCCTCGGTGTCTGTCTTCCTTCAGAGGCCTTATACCTTGCGAATATCTCCACAACTCAGTCTCCTTTCTCTGTTATTTTCCTCTTTATAAATTTGCCACCTAACCTAGGGATTTGCTGGAGCCATCGGAGACACCGTGACCTGAACATCCTCTGAGGTAGTAGGCCCGGCTTCTCACAAGGCGGAGAAAGCCATGGACCCCATAGGGGGCAGGGGCGACATGACCAGAGGGAAGGGAGGGAGTGAGGGGTTAATAAAGTTATAATGAGGGGCATTATGGGAAGATATAGGGGATTGGTGGAGAAAGGATCCCTGTAGGGGAGGGGGGGGGTATAAAAGTGATGAGGGAGGGTCTTACCTCCCCTTTTGGACTCTGGACGGCGACAGATTGGAGACCCAGGACCAGGACCACGGAACCAGCATGGCGGACCTCCAGGAGCTGAATAGGCTGATCAGAGCGGCGATGGCGGTGCACGGGGCCCAGGCAGTGCAGTCCAACATCAGGGCTGCCTGGGTTTCCCCTTCGGCACCTGCCCCTCGCTCCCCCTCTAGCCGCGGGCGGCGTTCGAGACCCCCGCTCAGGTACTCTCCGGGCGCAGGGGGGGGGCGAGGAGGCCCAGCGAGAGCCCCCCTCGGGACCCTCCACGGCAGGGCAGGCGGCAGCAGCTCCCAGCTTCTGCCCCGGCCACCGGGAGGAATCTCCGGCGAGGCCGCGGTGGCCGAGAAAGGGGCGTGGCCAGCCCGGGGCCTTCTTCCGATGTCAGGCCTTGGGCTGGAGTGCAGAGCCCAGCGGCGTCTCCCGGCCGGGAGCGAGCCCGGCGATGGAATGAGGCCAGCGGTGGCCTGGATGGAGGCGGGCCCGGCCTGGGGCCTACTTCCGGTCCCAGGCCTCGGGCTAGATTTGGCAGGCCAGCGGCAGCCCGGGAACCGGGCCGTGCCCAGCAAGAACCGGAGGCACGGAGAGGGGGCGTGTCCAGCCTGGGGCCTGCTCTGGACGCCGGGCCCCCGGCGGTGGGGCACGTCCCGGCGGCTGCTTCTGGACAGGAGCGTGCCCGGCTTACGATGGAGGCCAGCAGTACCCCCCGAGGATGGTGGGGGGGCCGGGCGCAGGCAGCCAGCAGGGGGACCGGTGTGGGCAGGCGCCACCCGGATACCTGTACGGCTGCGGAGGGCAGGAGGGACAGCGGGAGCCCCGCAGGGACCGCCAGGTCCCTCAGGTCATCGGCACTGCGCTCGGCGGCCGCGGCCTCCCTCGGGCGGGGGAGGACCCAGCGGGAGGTCTCGGTCGGAGGCCCTGGAGGGCAGGAACCGGCGGTGGGGAGCCCCCTGAGCTTGGAGAGAGGCTCCTCCAGGAAGAGGACTCGGTCGGCGGCGGCCCAGGGGACAGGACGGTCTTGTGGGCTGTCGCCGCACAGAAAGTAGAGGACGCCCACCGCCAGTGCCCACGCGGCTGCCCAGGAGGGTGGCTGTGGTGGAGGGGACGCATCGGCTGCGTCCTCTGGAGCTGGGACGGTGGAGGACGGCTACAGTGAGGAAGAAGAAGGAGCCCTCAGGTCGGGGGATGGATTAGAGGAGCCGATGGCGGACGATGTCGCAGTATCGAATTCCATCTCCGCGTCACGGTCGGGTGAGCTAGCCGTGGATTTGGCATTGCTTGCGGCGCGGGGTGCTGGTGCTGGGGAGGTGGCTGCGGGCACGGCAGCGCCAGAGGGGTCAGCTTTGCTTAGCCAGTTGCTGGGGCTTTTGCAGGGTTTAGCGCGAGTGCCGGCGGCGGCGGCCTGGACGGGGTCGGCGGTGGATGGCGCAGCGGCGGCTAGCGGCGAGAAGGCGCCGGTAGGGGCGGGTGTAGGTAGTGGAGTAGTCGAGCCTGCAGGCGATAAAGCGGGAGAAAAGGAGAAGGAAAAGGAGGATGAGGTGGTGCGGCTGGATGATAGGGCTAAGAGCGAGGTGTATGTGTGCTTTGAGGGACCGCTAGGGGCGCACCTCAAAAAAGAGGTGAGGTAAAAAATTTGGAAAGGGGAGTATGTGGAGATATTTTCCTTACTACCCCTGGAAAAATTTAACCTAGACAAGGTGAAGCCGAGCGATTCCAAGAAGGAAAAAGAGGAGGAAGAAAAACGCCGTTATAGGCTCATTCCTCGTTCCTTTTCCAATTGGTTGCAGGTGTTCGCAATTTTGGCTAGCGTGGTAGGGGAAAAGGAGCCAGAGCACTGCTCGGCTCTGTTCGGCTATATGGATGCAATCGGGGAGGCGTATCGCACGTACGGGGGCTTGGCATGGCTGCGGTATGATGAGCAGTTTAGGCAGCGGAAGGCATTGCGGCCCGGCATGCGGTGGGATCATTTCCTTATGGATGCGCTTAATGGCGGCCCCGAGCCAGCCCTTTCGTGGCGGTGCCGGGGGAACGGGAGCCGGGCCCTCGGGGATCCAGAAAAAGGGATTGTGCTGGCAATTTAACGAAGGCCAGTGCAAATTTGGTGCAGCGTGTAGGTTCAAGCATGAGTGCTCCGGCTGCGGGGGGGGGACATAGTTTGTCCAAATGTTTTAAGAAAGGGAGAGGCAAGGCCAGGGACGGGTCTGGTAAAAGGGAGGACGCCGGTGAAAATAGAGGCGATGGCGCTGTTTTTAAGTAGGTAACCGGATGGGGCAGCAGCGTCGCTTTTGCGGTTTGGTTTTTTGTACGGTTTTCGGATTCCGTCGGCGGTTGAGGCATTGCCTCCGGTTTGTCGTAACTTACGGTCGGCAAGGGACCACCCTATGGTTGTGGGTGAGAAAGTTGGGTAAAAAGGTTGAGCTGGGCACGATGGGGGGCCCATTTGAGAGCCCTCCGTGCAGTAATTTGGTGGTGTCCCCGCTGGGGGTGGTGCCAAAGAAGGAGCCGAATAAATTTCGGCTCATTCATCATCTTTCATTTCCGGAGGGGTCGTCTGTGAATGACGGCATTGTGCCAGAATTGTCGGCGGTGTACTACGTCTCGTTCGACAAAGTCAGGATTTGGTACGGGCGGCAGGACGCGGTGCATTGATGGCAAAGGCGGATGTAAAATCGGCGTTTCGTTTGTTGCCGGTGCATCCGGAGAGTCAGCACCTTCTGGGTTGCTGGTGGAACGGGAAGTTTTATGTTGATCATTGTTTGCCCATGGGCTGTTCGATTTCTTGTTCATATTTTGAGGCTTTTAGCTCCTTTGTTGAGTGGGTGGTGCGGGACGTGTCCGGCTTGTCATCCATTATTCATTATTTGGATGATTTTCTGTGTGTTGGTCCGGCGGGTTCCATGGTTTGCGCTGGTTTGTTGTTCGCCTTGCAGAGAGTGGCGGATCGTTTCGGGATCCCTTTGGCGCAGTAAAAAACGGAGGGGCCGGCGCCGGTTATGCGGTTCCCTGGGATTGAAATCGACTCGCTGGCCATGGAATGTAGGTTGCCAGAGGACAAGATTGTGGATTTGAGGAGTGCGGTTGCAGCAATGCTGGCAGCAAAAAAAGTGCGGCTTCATGTGGTACAGTCTTTGCTTGGAAAGCTGAATTTTGCATGCAGGATTATGCCGATGGGGCGTGTTTTCACCAGGAGGTTGGCAACAGCTACGGCAGGCGTACGGTCCTCGGCGCATTTTGTGCGGGTCACGCGGGAGATCAAGGCAGATTTGTTGGTTTGGGACGTCTTCTTGCGGCATTTTAACGGCCGCACTTTGTGGTTGAAGAAGGTGGTGCCCAATGATGCTCTAGAACTGTATACGGATGCGGCCGGGTCGGCGGGTTTCGGCGCCATTTTTCAGGGTCATTGGTGTGTGGGAAGGTGGCCCGAGGATTGGCGACAGGGTGGCCTGGTAAAAAATCTGGCCCTGCTCGAGTTGTTTCCAATTGTGGTGGCGGTGGAGTCGTGGGGGGGGGGGGGGAGGTCGCAATTTTCGGGACGTAAAGTGTGCTTTCATTGCGATTATTGCATGTACAACTGCCTGATTAACAGCTTGTCAGCGAAATCTGGACCGGTAGTGGCATATTTGCGGCATTTGGTGCTCAAGTGTTTGCTGTGGAATATTCATGTGGTTGCAAAACATGTGCCGGGGGTTGATAACGGGGTGGCTGACGCTTTATCTCGTTTTAAGTTCCACAGGTTTCAGGAGTTACTGCCGGGGGCAGACGAGATCGGAGCGGTGTGCCCAGAGGAATTGTGGAGCCTGGTGAGGCAGTGATTGCGGGTTTGATTAGGAATTCGGTGACCGAGGTGACTTGGTGCCGTTATGCTAAAGTGTGGGTTGAGTGGCAGGTAGTGCTGGGTGAGATGTTTGGTAACGGGCGAGTGGATTATTTATTGGCGCTCTTCGCATTGGTGAGTGAGGATTTTAGGGCTGGGAGGTCAGCGTCGGCTGTGGCGCTTAGGGTGGCGGCCGTGGCCTTTTGGTTAAAGGTTAGGGGTGAGCAGGACGTTTCACGGGACTTCCGGGTAAGGCAGGCATTGAAAGGTTTTCGGAAAAAGGGGTGAAGGTGCGGGACACTAGGCGGCCCATTTCGTTGGACTTGTTACGGCGTTTAGTGGATGGTTTGCAGGGAATTTGTGTCTCAGCGTATGAGACGGTGTTGTTTGAAACTGCTTTTGTGTTAGCTTTTTTCGGGGCATTTCGAATAGGAGAATTGGTGAGCCCGTCAAGGGTTAGTGGGGGTGGTTTGCTATTCGAGGATGTGTCGGTAGTGGGACAGAGAGTGGAGTGTCGGCTTCGGCGGTCCAAGACGGACCAGATGGGTCGAGGCAGGTTAGTAGTGTTGTATGCGGTGCAAGGGGATAGCTTGTGCCCGGTGCAGGTGGTGAGTAAGTTTTGTGGTCTGCGGGGCAGTCTTCCGGGCCCGCTTCTTACGTTACGAGGACGGGGCTTAGTTGTCTGGTTACCAGTTTGTGGCAGTGCTGAGGAGTTGCCTGTACTGGGCGGGTGAGCGCCCAGAGGATTACGGGTCCCATTCGTTCAGGATTGGGGGGCTACCGAGGCTTCTCGTTGGGGCCTTGGAGATGACATGGTGAGACGGATTGGTCGGTGGGAGTCCTCTCGTTTTCGTGGTTATGTGCGCCCACAGTTATCTCGTTGAGAGCTCTGGTTAAAGTTTTGTTTGTTCTGCCGTTGGGTTTGGTTGTTCTTTGTTGCAATCTGGAATGCTGGTGTTGTTTGTTAAAATGGTTTCCTTTATTGTAGGAGTGTGTCTGATCTGGATCCTGGCGCACTCGTTCGTTTTCTGGGGGGCCCGTCGGGCCGACGCTCGCCCGAATGGTCGGCAGTTGGGTGTGGACAGATCGCTGGCGTCGGTCAAGTGGATTGGAGTGCGTGGCATGGAATGGAGCAGGGTCGTGCCGGAATTTGAATATTATTGCAGGATGGACAGACCTCCGAACGTGTTGGTTTTACACGTGGGGGGGAATGACCTGGATTCGCGGGCATCCCGCGATCTGATTAGGGACATTAAAGCCCGCTACACACGCTTCAATATATCTCACAATCCGTCGTTGGGGTCAAGTTGTAAGTGACGCACATCCGGCATCGTTTGTGAGGTATCTGCGTGTGACAGCTACATGCGATCAGGATTGAACGCAAAACCGTTGATCGCAAACACATCGTATCATTCTCTAGAATTGAGCGTTTTGTTGCACGAACCTAGTCAATTGTAACGTGTGACATCCCTCATACGATTTTGTTGTCTGATGCTATGTGCGCAGGTGTGCGCTCTGCACCGCAGCTTAAAAAAGGTCTGCTTCAGAGCGCAGCTGAAAAGCTGCATTCTGAAGCGCCTCACAATGTCTGTCATGCACTAATCTCTGTCAGTCCGTCACTATCTCTGTCCCTCACTCTCAGTCCATGTCAGTCTATCCCCCTCTCTCATATACTCACCGATCCCCGATCCCTGGCGCTGCAACGGCATTCACACTGCTCCGGCGGCTTTTACTGTTTTGAAAAAGCCGGCCGCCCATTAAACAATTTCATATTCCCTGCTTTCCCCGCCCACCAGCGCCTATGATTGGTTACAGTGAGACACGCCCCCACTCTGAGTGACAGGTGTCACACTGCACCCAATCACAGCAGCCGGTGGGCGTGTCTATACTGTGTAGTGAAATAAATAATTAAATAATTAAAAAAAACGGCGTGCGGTTCCCCCCATTTTTAAAACCAGCCAGATAAAGCCATACGGCTGAAGGCTGGTATTCTCAGGATGGGGAGCTCCACGTTATGGGGAGCCCCCCACCCTAACAATATCAGCCAACAGCCGCCCAGAATTGCCGCATACATTAGATGCGACAGTTCTGGGACTGTACCCCGGCTCTTCCCGATTTACCCTGGTGCGTTGGCAAATCGGGGTAATAAGGAGTTATTGGCAGCCCATAGCTGCCAATAAGTCCTAGATTAATCATGTCAGGCGTCTATGAGACACCCTCCATGATTAATCTGTAAGTTACAGTAAATAAACACACACCCGAAAAAATCCTTTATTAGAAATAAAAACACACACATATACCCTGGTTCACCACTTTAATCAGCCCCAAAAAGCCCTCCTTGTCCGGCGTAATCCAGGATGATCCAGCGTCGCTTCCACCGCAGCTGCATGGAGGTGACCGGAGCCGCAGCAGACACAGCCGCTCCGGTCACCTCCATGCAGCAAATGAAGACAGCCGTGCGATCAGCTGCTGTCACTGAGGTTACCCGCGGCCACCGGTGGATGCAGCGGTGGCCGCGGGTAACCTCAGTGACAGCAGCTGATCGCGCGGCTGTGTTCATTTGCTGTGTGGAGGTGACCGGAGCGGCTGTGTGTGCTGCAGCTCCGGTCACCTCCATGCAGCAGCGCTGGATGCGACGCTGGATCATCCTGGATTACGCCGGACATGGAGGGCTTTTTGGGGCTGATTAAAGTGGTGAACCAGGGTATAGGTGTGTGTTTTTATTTCTAATAAAGATTTTTTTCTGGTGTGTGTGTTTATTTACTGTAACTTACAGATTAATCATGGAGGGTGTCTCATAGATGCCTGACATGATTAATCTAGGATTTATTGGCAGCTATGGGCTGCCAATAACTCCTTATTACCCCGATTTGCCAACGCACCAGGGTAAATCGGGAAGAGCCGGGTACAGTCCCAGAACTGTCGCATCTAATGTATGCGGCAATTCTGGGCGGCTGTTGGCTGATATTGTTAGGGTGGGGGGCTCCCCATAACGTGGAGCTCCCCATCCTGAGAATACCAGCCTTCAGCCGTATGGCTTTATCTGGCTGGTTTTAAAAATGGGGGGAACCGCACGCCGTTTTTTTTAATTATTTAATTATTTATTTCACTACACAGTATAGACACGCCCACCGGCTGCTGTGATTGGGTGCAGTGTGACACCTGTCACTCAGAGTGGGGGCGTGTCTCAATGTAACCAATCATAGGCGCTGGTGGGCGGGGAAAGCAGGGAATACGAAATTGTTTAATGGGCGGCCGGCTTTTTCAAAACAGTAAAAGCCGCCGGAGCAGTGTGAATGCCGTGCAGCGCCGGGGATCGGGGATTGGTGAGTATATGAGAGAGGGCTGCTAACTTCAGTTACTCAGGAGATTAGCGGTCACCGGTGAGTCTTCACTGGTGACCGCTAATCAGGACGCGACACAGACACAGCCGCAGCATCACAATGAAGTCGGGTGAAGTTCACCCGAGTTCATTCTGACAGTGCGGCTCTGTCTGTGTCTGCTGTCATCTGCCATTCAGCTCTGCTACATGGCTGTCTGTGTCTGCTGTTAGCGGCCATGTAGCAGAGCTGAATGGCAGATGACATAGTAAAAACGCATCCCACATTACACACGCTTGGCAAGTCAATAAATAAAAAAACAAAAAAAAAGGTGCTCAATGCATACGTCACAGAACACATGATCTAAAGGATCGCACACAAAATTGACCAATTTAACATAGACTACTAACGCTCGTGTGACAGCAAATGAACGACCAACGTGAAATCTCATAGATCCCGTATGCAACCTGGGTATGTCACATCGCAAATGCGATTGTACAACTAATTGCAACGTGTAAAGTGGGCTTTAGATCGACCTACTGCGTTTATGGGCAAGGTATCCGGGCTTGATAGTGGTGTGGTCGGATATTGTGGCCAGATTATGGTGGAGGGGGGCTCGGTCGGTTGAGAAAATTAATCGCGCCCGGGCACAAGTGAACAGGGTGGTTGCGCGTTTCGTGCGGAGAAACGGCAGTGTGGTGGTGAGGAATGTGGACCTGGAATCGCCGAAGTGGCAGTTTCGGAGGAGTGATGGGGTTCATCTTAATGACATTGGTTCTGATTTATGGGCCCTGGGTTTGCGGGATGGTGTGGAGAAAGCCTTGGGTGTGTGGCGGGTCCAGGCCACGTAAGGTGTCACGTGTCCTGTCCTGTGGCGGGGGTAGGTCTGGTCCAGAAGCGGTTGTAAGGGATTGGTAGCTGGACCGAGAGGCACTGTCTTGGTATGGTGTCTCTGGGTTCCGGGAAATTGCAGGCACGAGGTTCTGCAAAGTTTGGGGGGTATTAATCCGTGGGGTGATTAATACCTCATCTCTGGGTCGGAGTGTTGCGGCCAGGGATATTGGTGTAGGAAAGGGTTTCTGGACCGGGCCTACATAGGGATTCATGTACCGTTTATTATTATTATGTGTTACCTATTATAGTGGGTTTGGGGTCGCCCGTTGGACGGCGCCCCCTTTGTGTTAGTATGTTAATAATAGGTATAATAAATTGAGATTTTTCATAGATAGAAAAAAACTCACCAACCAGCGCTGAATAGTAAGATTAGTTAATAATTTATTAATAACAATATAGAGATAATTCATTCATTTATTGATCATTCCTGAGGAAGTGATTTTCTTTAGTCGGACTTTTAGTAATATTCGTGGTTGCCACCGGCCGGTGCCCCACGAGGACACAGTTTCTATTATATTTACTCTTGTTTGCGTATTTATTATTATGTCCTTTGTGTCCTGTCTTGTGCAGTAATTTCATTATTCGTTGTTATCTCTATATTGTTATTAATAAATTATTAACTAATCTTACTATTCAGCGCTGGTTGGTGAGTTTTTTCTATCTATGAAAAATCTCAATTTATTATTCGTTTGTACCCAGGCAATTTTTGCGGTGTTTTTGCCTTTAAACCAGCTGCAGAATTTTGAGGGTTTTTTTTTTTTTGGATCAAGCGCTTACCCTTGTCCTCGGACAATCTATTACCTGTTAATAATAGGTAATAAAGGCTGCTGTGGCCAATTTGTTTAACCAAGCAGTCGGTGTGTTATTTTTAGGTTAAGTTTGGTGGGTATAGTAACCATCACGACCGGAGAATCCTTCCTCAGTGGTCATGAGGCAAGTTACAAGTGGCGTCACGAACAGGAAGAATCTTATGTGCCTGCATGTACTGCTGTACACCAGATGAGGATTCACTACGGTCATCATATGTGAAAATACGCCTCAACTGTGAGTTAAAAAAAAAACAAAACAAAACTATACACACCTGTATATTGACAGTGAACAAGTGAAACTTACAATGGCAGACGAGAATGAGCCCCTTTGCAACAGCACTTCTGATAAAGCCTCCACTGCATTTATGCCTTTCACCATGCCTTATTATTTGGGAGCTTCCTGGATGCCACATTATAATTGGGAAACAAATACATTACGAGACTTTAGAGAAAAAAAAATACTGCTTTCTTTCGCCTGTAGCCCATGACAAATGATCAAAAAGTAGAAATCCTGAGTGGTCAACTCCAGGGTGCACCTTTGAGAGAAATCAAGTCCCAGCCCAGAGCTCAGAAAAGGACTGTAGAACAAATCCTGGAGCGGTTAGAAAGCATATTTGAGGTCCGCTCCGCATCTGAGTTAAAAATACATTTTTCTTTAGCAAAAAACAAGAAGTTAATGAGTCTTTACGAGACTATACTTTATCCTTGCAAGAAGCTTGGAGGGCCATCGTACACGTGGAACCCCAGGAAGCTAGGATTGCAGATGAAGTACTGAAAGAACAGTTTATTGAAGGGTCTGCGACAGAAACCCTAAGCAGTCAACTAAAAATGTTAGCTCTCCAGCATGCAGATTGAATTCCTGGAAGGAACTAAGAACTAGCTATTCAGATTTTAGGAAGAGAATTTCGCCCAGCGACTAAAAAACTTGAGCTATCCACCTTTGCTAGTGATGCATCAGTTCAATCTTTGCCTAATTGTCCAAGTGGTAGCGCCCCGCTATCGCAAGCCGCCCAAACGCAGGCTCCAAATACTAATACTATGATGGAATTACAGAAACAAATGGCCGCGTTAGCTAGCGGACTAGCTGAGGTCTGCAAGAAAATAGAAAGACTAGAGGTTCCACTAATAGAATCTGCTCCCAGGACCCAAATGGGACTCCCTACTAACCGCCTTAGCCAAGAATATCAGACCCCATCTGGGAGACGAAACACTGACCGTTTTGACAAGCAGAGTAAGCCAATCTGCAGACATTGTTATCGCGCTGGACATTTGGAACGTTAAATGTTGGCGTTTAAAAGAGCAACCCCCGAGACAGAGGACCGCCCCTCGGGAGGAAAGACGATAGGTCCCGAAAATGTTACTTGGTTTTCCAAATATGTAGGACCTAGTCTAGAAGTGACCATTCGCATCAATGGAGTCCCATTTACAGCACTGTTAGACACTGGCTCCCAGGTCACCACAATAGCCAAAGACACCTTTGAAAGACAATGGGACCCTAACCTCCTTATGCAGCCTCCAGATCAGTGGTTAGATGTCATAGCCACTAATGGACAGTCTGTACCAATAACAGGGTATTGGAAACCCACTATTTGTGCAGGAGAAACCCAGCTTCCACAACAGGAAGTTCTGGTTATAAATGTTCCAGAAAACCAGACACCTCTGTAATCCTAGGTATGACTGTCCTGCGCAACTGCTATGATGAAATGTTAGAGGCTCTTCACAAATCTGTACCTACGGCATCATAAGCACAGCAAAGAGGATTGCAGAGAACTATCAAAGTGTTATCAGCACAGCAGCAGTTCAGTAATCCTCGAGGTGAAATCTGCGATGTACGTCCTGTCATTTTGCAACCCAACACAAACTATGCTGTGGTGTCGTGCTCGACTAGGGTTCAAAGGACAAGATTATCATGCCCTAGTAGAATGCCCTAGTAGAATCCTTACCCAAGAGAAAAAAAAATTTTAGGAGGGAGAGAGGGGGTCAAAAAGCATCCAAAATAGCAAACAGACGCTTGACACTGTTTTGGCATAGCTGTTAGCTTCTTAGACTATTGACATAAGAAATATTGATGTGGATGAGAGACCGGTGTATGGCTAGTGCTCCCATACCCCTGCCAGTACAGAGAAGACACAACTTAGAGACCCATCTTGGAATTTAAAAACATTTGAGGCAGACAGCAGGTCAGTGGCATCAATTGCCACTCCTCCCCCCCCCCCCATTTCCCCATAGTGCCTTTTCCCAACAGTGAGGTACAGTCCATGGAATATACAGGATGTGGCCTGACATGACATTTGCATTTTAAAAATAAAGAGGTGAACATCCATTTATCTCTATGAAAGTTAGGCGTTTACACTTTCGTGGGACAGCCGGATGTGCTTGTGCTGCCCCCGTGCTAGCAGCCGGGCTGCTCAGATCCGGATCCGCAGTGTGGCTTGAGGGATTCTACCCGGGGGTCACGCGTACACTTCAAATAAAAGGGGGACGTATTTGTACGGGATTTGCCATAAACTGTCTGTGACACCACCCATGGTGTGTGGCGAGATGTGGCACTATCGCTGCTGTTATGGGGTACCCGGGGGCGATGGGATGGCAGCTGGATATTAACCCCTCCATGGGTAGGGATGGATGCCCCGGGGCCCAGTGGTGTGCAGGGTTGCAGGGACTAATAAACTTACAGTTCGGTTGTCCTAGTGCTGGATGAGGTTGCACTGATGTGGGGAGTCAATAAACACAAAGTCCTTTTGGTAAACCAAGGTGTTGGTGGCCGGCCGCCGCAGACGGGTGTATCTGGTCCCACACCTGGGCTGATTGTGTTTTTGTGTTGTGGACTTCCCGGTGTCAAACACAGGAGTCCTCTCTCGGTCCGTTGGTTGGGAGCCGTGCCCGCTGACGCTGGCCCGTGGGATCTACCGGGCCCTGGTGGGTGCCCTCTATCCTCCGCGGTGGGCTGTTGTCTGCTTTTGGGACTTTGGTTGGGACAGGACCTATAATCCTGCCCTCAATTGGTTAATTAGCTAGGCCGTTGGTCCCGGTCCTGGCTTCAGGGTCCAAGTACCCCCTCAGTGCACGGTTTCCGGGTCAGTTCTCTGGTGTTGGTAGGGGCGGGCTCCAACCCCGCCCCGGTCCACCTCGGATCTCCGGCAGCTGTCTTCCCATCTCCTGCAGACACGGACCACCGTCTGCCACCTAGCCAGTGCGTCAGGGCTCTGACCCTGACGCCAATCCTCTCTCAACTCTCCCTCAACTCAACTGCACTGACTGTTTTCCCACCCTGGGCTCTTCAGACCCCTAGGTGGGCGTTCCCCATCCGCTTGGTTCTGCCCACTGGTGTGCCTTTCTTTCCCTAGGGGGGTGACTAGGATTTCAGGTCGGCTGTATGTAACCCTGTGTGGGATGGTGTTATGCGGGGGCCTAAAATGTGTGACTACCTGGTTTTGCCAGGGCATCACATTCCCCCTTGGTTAAATACAGACCGTCCGCGGGCTGTCCGACCACTAACGTTTATTGTAACTGGAACTGAAAGGTAAAAACAGTGGTAACAAGTATAATAACATTTTTCTTCCCTTTACGGGAGGCACAATTCTTAAACGTTGCAAATTGAACGGGACGGAACGGGCCACCTTCTCATTGCTCCCACCCAAAACAACCTGTTCCCTGGTGCCACCGCTAACACTGGTGCACACCCCTTTTCCCAAGTCAAGGAACTGGTCCGGGTGACGCCCACACGGGCCGGGTAAAAAGTTCCTTACCCAGCAGTCCTTATCACGGGCCCAAAGTCAGGGGACCCCTGGCCTGGAGGGTTGTCATCGGTTGCAGTGGTGACTGGGCCTCGGCCTACTCTACCGCAGGCCCTTCCCCCAATCGGCCTCTCCAGAGACTGCTGCGAGCAACAAGAAGGTAGGTAGGGGATATTTACAAAGCCCAAAAGTTTTTGGGTTGGCCTGCCAGTTCTCGGCCATGGTCCATTTTAAAAGTGAGGAAACTTCAATGGGGTTAACAACAACTGGGGAAGCCGGGAACCGCTACCCTACTCCTCATCTTGGCTTGGAGATGGCGGAGAGGGGTGGAGGTACAACTGATCAGCAACTTTCACCCACTTCCTTACATCGAGGGTGAACCACCCCCTCTCTCCGCAGTGTCGGGTGTATGAGACCAACTCTCTGGGCTCCAGGTCTCGAGCCGGGTGGCCAATAGGTAGGTGTGGGGTCACATCCCTCCAGGAGACGAATATCTCGGCATCCATGCCCGGCTCGTAGCTGAAGTCCCATCCTTTTTGGGCATTGAAATGCTGGACCCGTCTTTGATAGGTCGGGCCCCGCACCTGGAAGGTTGCCTGTCGGAGATTGTCCTTCTCCCGGTATGCACGATTCAACACTTCGGCCTTCCGCTTCTCTCGGGCCACGATCTCGGTCTTCAGCTGCTGCCGCTCCCAATACAGGGCACTGGTTCCGTGCTCTGCCTCCTCCTGCTCAGGGGCTTGGATCATCCGGACACCCTCACTGCTGGCTTAACATGAAGTGGAGGGCTCCGCTGATCCGCGGCCTGCTCTGCCGCCCTGCAGGTGCATCCCGGCTGCGCCTCAGCTGGGAATGGTTACTGGGGAGCAGTTGGCGTCTTTGCTGGTGCCGACTTCCGGTCAGGCGTCGCCTCTGTTGCGGCCGGGCGGATTGCCTTGGCCGACGTCATCAAGCCCGCCGTCATCTTCGGGAGCGGGGGTGATGTCATCTTTGTCTTCCGGGCTTTGGTCTGGCGTGGGGCTGATACGGGTGCCGGAGCAGTGGTGTGCTCATGGCCAGAGGACTCCGTGGCTGGGTCCTCACAGGCAGATGGAACGGGTATCGCTGCCGTTGCTTGGGGCAGCGGACCAATTGGGTCACTAACTGCAGGTACGGGCAGCGAGGGAGGCGACATGGCGTACGGGGACAGACAGAGCTCCTCAGCCTGGTGGGCCGGTTCCGGTGGAACATAGGGGCGTGGGTCGCTTACCCGCTCCTCCAAGGCCATCTCCTCTTCGCGCGCCCGGACAGCTGCAGCCAGATCCCTCATCTCGGCCATCCATTTTGCCAGCATGTGGTTAGCCTGGGTCTGGATCCTGCGGCACATCTTCCCAGTCTTTGGCTTCCACCCATTCAGCAGTCCCGGGAGCTGGTTCCTCCATGATCGGGTACAGAGCAGCATCTCTGTGTCCACTGTAATCTGCTGTGGAGTCATTCATCTGTATCAAATTCTCTCTCTGACATCATTATTTGTGGCTCAACAGCTAGAAGGGCTGCTAGAACACGTTTGAAAGTTTCTGGCTTGAAGCCAAGGAGGGTAAAAATAAAAGAAAAATATTTCTATATATATTTGTATTTTTTTCTCATTTCTTTATAGTTTTATGGGAACAAAAAGAATCTGACTTTTCCTTCAGCCACACAGAGATGTAGTGTATATCCATCAATATATCTATGTAACTGAATAATCTACCTGCAATACAGGTCAAGATTACCAAATCCTCCTATGCTTCTTAGTGCAGGCAGTGGCTCAATGGTAGAGCTGCTGCCTATAGATAATGAGTTTGAGTCCTGGCCTCTGCCAGTAAACCAAAGCAGATTAGAATTTAATTTATGCACTGCACGAAGTTACTTTATTCAATGCACTGAGGGGAGGAGCCAGAACAAGAGCTGTGAGCAGAGAGCCCTCAAATCAGGACAGTCCCACTGAATCTGGGACAGTTGGGAGGCATGCAGAATTTGTACGTCCCTTTCCAGGAGGAAACATGCTAAATTTAGTCTTGTAACGTGGATCTAACATAGTGGCAACCCAGTAGTCAGCACTACAACCCCTAGCAAAACTTATGGAATCACCTGGCTCTGAGGATGTTCATTCAGTTGTTTAGTTTTGTGCCATGTGTGTGATCTGCTTTTTTTTTTTTTAAACAAAAGTAAAGTCATTTCAAATGGCAATTTTCTGGGTTTAAGAAATAATAACAAAAAAAACATGAAAACGTAATGTGCTAGCCAATAACTTACTTTTCAAGACCAAATAGGGGGAAAAAAAATTATGGAATCACCCTGTAAATTTTCATTCCCAAAACTAACACCTGCATCAAATAAGATCTGCTTGTTGGTCTGCATCTAAAAAGGAGTGATCACACTTTGAAGAACTGTTGCACCAAGTGGACTAACATGAATCAGAATAATGAAATCATTTATCAAGATGATAATGCATCCTGCCATAGAGGAAAAACTGTAAAAGCATTCCTTGAAAGAAGACAGAAGGTCAATGTCATGGCCTGCAAATAGTCTAGATTTCAATCCAACTGAAAATCTTTGGTGGAAGTTAAAGAAAATGGTCCATGACAAGGCTCCAACGTGCAAAGCTGATCTGGCAACAGCAATCAGAGAAAGTTGGAGCCAAATTGATGAAGAGTATTGTTTGTCACTAATTAAGTCCATACCTCAGAGACTGCAGGCTGTTAGAAAAGCCAGAGGTGGTGCAACAAAATACTGGGGATGTATTGGAATGTTCTTTTGTTTGCTTGTTTTTCATGATTCCATAATTTTTTCCCCCCTGTTTTGTCTTGAAAAGGAACCGTTACTGGCTACCACATTATGTTTTCATGTTTTTTTTAGTGTTTCCTAAAGCCAGAAAGTTGACATTTCAAATGATTTAAGTTTGGTGCCATGTCTGTGATCTGCTTTTTTTAAACAAAATTAAACAAACTGAATGAACATCCTCAGAGCCAGGTGATTCCATAATTTTTGCCAGGTGTTGTATTTCTAATCCCAACAATATGGACATCATGTTGCAGCAAGGCAGCACTCATGTGTCGGGCGCTCCCATGAGATCTAAGTTCATGTTCTGTTGGTGGCAGGGCAAGGCTCAAGCTTGCCTCCTCCCACCAACCACAGACAAAAGAGACTATCAGAATCTTCTTTTCAGTGCCAATCACATCTTCCTCTTCCATTTGTTCCTTGGCTCCTACACCTTCACTACCAGTTTATCTTTTGGACTCCACCCTCTCAAACACATGTGCAATAACTGTCTGGACATTACAGGAAATAGTATGCCTTCCTCATCCTCCTTTGCTTCTTTCGCGGGCGGAGGAGGGGACGCTGTGCTCTCCCACTGCTCGGGTCCGGCTGCTGCTGCTGCTGCTCGGTGGCTCGAGCGATGGGCAGGATCCCGGGGACTCGAGCGGCGCTCCTCGCCCGTGAGTGAAAAAGGGGTGGTTTGGGTTTTAGGGAAGATTGTCCGTGACGCCACCCACGGTTGTGGTGATTGTGTGGACACCACTGCTGCTCTGGACAGGGATCCCGGGAGCGGTGACAGGGAGCAGCTTTGGTTGTTAATCCTCCCCTCCATGGGTAGGGGGTTGGTTGTCCCGGGGCCCGTTGATGGGGTAGGATTGGATGACAGGCGTGTTGCGGGGCCTGTTGAGGTGCAGGGTCGCAGGGGCAGTGCTGTGCCGCACGGCACGGAGGTACTCACTCAGCCCAATGATGATGACACAGTTCACGGTAAAACAAGCAGCTGGATGGACGGGTCCCTCGGACGGCTGCGGTGTTGCTGTTCCCTGCAGGTTAGCAGTGACTGTCTTTTCCCTGCACCTACTCTGTCTGTACGATTTCGATGGGTTCCCTTGGATATGGGCCGGAGGAGCCCCTTTTGTCCGCAGGCGCTGGCCCTGAGAAACGGTTGCCTTGGCGGTGGCGGTGTTTCTCACTGGGTTGGACTGTTGCCTTCTGTCGGGATTTGACTGTTTGGAAACCCGGAGGTCCCCTTCACTAACTGATTCGGCAACTTCACGGCGACTCCTAGCCTTGCCGGGGTCCGAAAGGCCCCTGCCACTGGTGCTGGCTTCTCTTTGTGTACCGGTCCGCTAACGCCGGGCCACCACCCGTCCACGGTCCTTACGGTAGACTCCAATCGGCCACTCCTGCAGACGGTCACCACCGTCTGCCAACCTTGCTGATCTGTCCGGGCCACACACCCGGACCAACTTCAGGCTGTTTTGCTGTCACTTTTCTCTTTCCACTTTTACTACTCCATCTGCTCTCTTTCCTTTCCAAACTCTATCTCCTGGTTTTCCCGCCTCCAGGACTATGAACTCCTCGGTGGGCGGGACCAACTGCCTGGCCCACCCCCTGGTGTGATCATCAGCCCCTGGAGGAGGGCAACAAGGGTTTTGTCTGACCTTGATGTGCCTGCTGGGAGTGTGGGGTGTTGTTCTCTGTGGCCCCTGGCTTGTCCAGGGCGACACATTTCCTCCTCTTCCTATGGGACCACCACCTCCTCCCACAGAGTATTCAAAAGTGTGCTAACCATCTTTGTATCCATTTTGAAACGGTGCAGGAGGGTGCAGAAGTCCTTCATCTGTGCAGACTCAACAATCATGAATTACCCCACATCCGTACTGTGTGGTCCCAGGCTATGAGTGAAGGCATACTGCACCGAGGTTTGCTGCTGCTGTCACAGTTGCTGCAACATGTACAGAGTGGAATTCCACCGTGTCTGCAGATTGCATAGCAACCGGTTAACTGGTAGGCCGAAATACCTTTTCAGCGTTGCAATTTGATTAGTTGTGGGGTGCAAACAGCAGAAGTGGGCATATAGCAGCTGTGCCTTGCAGTGCATCCAGGCTAGAATAGTGGGCTAGAAATTTCTGTACAACCAGGTTTAGGACGTGAGCCATGCAAGGCACGTGTGTGATGTGGCCCAGGCATAGTGCTGCCATCAGGTTTGCAACATCATTGCACATGGCCTTCCCTGGCTCCAGGTTCAGTGGAGACAGACATTTTCTAAATTGATCCCAGATGGCTCTCCAAAACTTTTATGCAGTGTGATTTGCTTCTCCAACGCATATTAAATTCAGCACTGCCCGATTTCGCTGAGCCCTGGTTGAGCTGTATGGGGGTGGGGGGATTCCCTCTGCACTGTCGGAACATGTGTTACATTACATTAAGGGAGAGGTTGAGAGAGAGAGGGTGGAGTAAGGTGTACATGACCGTATAATAGACTTATGGAGATGTAAGTGGCAGAGATGTAATGGTGGATTGTGCAACATGTGGTGTGCTCGGTGGCTCACATGGATCAAAAACACCAGGCATGGTCACTTCCATAACACTAGACAAGCTCTCACTCAGCCTGACTGTAGCGAGTAAACAAGAGGAGGTTTTGAGATTGGAGACCTGTGTGAGAATAGTATCAGAAGAAAACAGCAGTCATGTTTGATTTGGCGGCCAGTGGTTCAGTATGCCAGTTAGTCTGCATTTTAGTGCAATAAGATTCCCACAGTATTGTACATTGGTTGCACATGTCCCTGTTCATGCACGTGTGCTGCCCCCGTGGGAGCAGCCGAGCTGCTCGGACCTGGGTTCGCTGTGGCTCAAGGGTCTCCGGACCCGGAGTCGTGTGTCAACTGAAATGAAGGGGGTACTATATCTATATCTCTATATATATATATATATATATATATACACATACACTTGTGACGCCCGCTGCAAGAAGCTCTCTGGGTTGGGGAGAGGGGATGTCCCGGGACCCAGAGAGGGGGATGTCGTGGGATGCAGGGGTCTCGTACTCAATCAATAAGCATACGCTGACAACCGTGTAAACCAATTCTCTGGGTGCCGCTGAGGCGAGTTCGTCTTGGTCCCGTCCCCTATAGTGTTGCCTAGTAATCTGTGACCTGCCTCCTGGCACTAAGTTTAACTTCAACGAGGTGGCCTAGTAGTATGGAACTTGCCGGGCCCCACTCCCCACTGTGGCTAAGTGTGGGAGCTTGCTCTTAGGGCTCACACTTGGCATTTTCTGGACTGTTTTAGATTAGAAAGTCCTATCCCCCTCGTTGCGCTAATGCCCCGATTCTGGAGTGGGTGGGAACAGATCATAAAGGCTCTGTTTTCCTCAGGGGAATTGTCGGGTTGCCTGAAGCTTCTCCCCAACCTAGGGTCCATGTACCCAGTCGTGCCTTTAGTCGAAGACCGGTGATAGTACTAGGCTGCCGGCTGTGCTCTTCGACAGGTCCAGGCACCTTTCCACAATCCCCTGTGATCGGGGGTCTGACTCCTCTAGGCCCAGACCACCGTCTACAACCTAGACAGCTTCTCTAGGAGCCACCGCTCCCGACCTCCACTCACTCTCTCTACACACTTCAACTCCAACTCCAACTTACTACACTCCTCACCTCCCCTCCCTGACCCCCCAGGTGGGCGACTCTATTCCACTCAAGCCGTCCACTGGTGTGCCTGGTGGATGTGGTGCAGGGTGTATCTAGGATTTGATTTGCTGTTGGAGGAAACACTATTTAGATAGGGACCCAGAACCATGAGGGACTTGGAATACTGCACAGAAGGGCAGTTTGTGCAGTACCCTGTGACAACCTGATAGTCCAGGGGTGCCACACCGTCTCTACCGAGTCATTTACAATGTTGGCAGATAACTAAAGTTGGGTCATCTTTTACGGTCTCAAAAAAGGCCCAGGCTAGGTAAACCTTCCTTTAAACTGCAGATCGAGACCGCTGCTGGCCACAGCCAGAGTTGTGGCTGAGGATGCAGTGCTTCTTATGGTTGTATCACTATGTGCTTGCGTGGGAATCGCCAATGTAACATCCTCGTTTTCATCCTCCTCATCTGATGAGCTGCTCAGTTTGCTGCCTCCGGGTTCACACCATGTGGGATCTACAACTTCATCGTCGTGCTCTATGTAGTCCCACTCCTCCTCTTCCTGAACTGATGTCACATGACAGTATGCATGCACCTCGGTCATCATCATCTCCACCCCTGGAGGTTAACGTCAGTTGACGAGGGTCGGAATCCTGTTCGGACTCCCTTTGTGAGTTCAATCCTTGATAGGATGAAGTGATTTGGGCATTGGTGCAGATGCTTTCCTCCTCTTGAGTCTGCGAATCTTTGGAGCAGACCTCTCATGCTCATAGGATAGAATGTGTGAACAGCTCTGCTGACTCGCCATTGTATGCTTCCCCCACAGTCAGTTTGCCAGTTGGAGATTTGTGGCAGAAACAAGTTAATTGAACTAAAGAAGGAACTGTTTGTAATGTTGAGGTGTAGGAAGAGGAGGAGAGGCCACTTGGTGCAACGCTTGCCATCTACTGTAGCATCTGCTGTTTATCAACCTCATTTCAAAGTTGAAGCGATATGCGGCTGCCAAAGAAATCTAGTGGAGTATGCTGTCCAGTAATAGGAGCCGTTCTCATTTCTCTTGGAATCAGATGAGTCGGCATTTGCTTACTTGAGCTTTGACCTCATCATGATTTACCAATAATTGTTGATTTACAATTCCCCTTTCAAGCAGAGGTTTGGCAACTCTATAGCCACATTTGTCAGACATCTGACATAAATGATTATTTATTTCCTGCCCGAGTTGGCAATATTGTGAAAGCACAGAAAAATTATTGATAACTCCAAATGTTGTACACTGTCTAATTTAGAGCAGACACTGAGAACTGCCAAGACCTTTTTACCTAGTTGACTAGAAAATGGACAGCAGGCAGCCCTAAGTAAGAATTCCTGTAAAATGTGATTATGTAATTTGGAAGAGGCCATAACACATAGCAATACCTAGAAATGGGTTTCACTTATTAATTGGGAGCCGCCAGTAATATGTAGCCATACCTATTTAGATCCTTCCCTGACAATTCTTTAGCAAGCACTGGCAAGTACTTATCCCTGCTGCGCTAATAGAGCTGGAAAACGCTGAGAATATTTTAGGAATAAATGAGAATGAATAGAATATAAGTAGATGTGGGTACCTTCCGATTTTGGAGGTTGTTTATGTGGTCCCTAAGGAGGAGCTAATGCAGATTCAAACTGGCGTGCAGAATTCCACTGGTATGGAACAAACATAAGATAGTATGAAATGAGCATGAGACAATCAGGGATCTGTTTGTTACCGTAGAGCTGTAAGGGGTAGTCGGACCCCTGATAGTGAAGGAGCGGTTTTTCCCCCCCTGAAGACGCCACAGTAGTATGGTGGCAAATTGTAAATGTTAATGGTAAAATGTTACCTGTCATAAACTGTTTCCCCACTAGGTGCCAGTGTAGAGCAGTGGTTCCCCTGGTAACAGTGGCAGGGAAGGAAGGGGGCAGGGCAGACTAGGTGGGGAAGGAAGGGAGGTCTCTGAAGGCAGAGCAGAGCAGTGTGCTGGAGATGTAACAGGAGAGAGCTGAGGAGAAGTGTCGGGGCAGAGTGCAGGAGTGGGTGCTGTGGCAGTGGAGCAGAGAAGTTGGAGCTAATCCGGAGCCGGTGGTGTGTACTAGAGTGGAGTGCAGCTATCAGGGGGATAACAAGTGGCCCCTGCAGGCGAAGGTTAGTGCCCTGACAAAGAAGTGGAGAGGTGAGAACTTATCCGGAGCCGGTAGTCTGTGCTAGATCTGCCCTATAGATCCGGGTTCAGTGTGCAGGTACTAGGGGGTTAACGCATGTCCCCTGCAGGCGAGGGAAAGTTACCGGAGAAAGAGGAAACCGTCAGCAAGAAGTGTAACCTGTAAACCGATGTGACTTGATGCTGAAAGGTGTAAAGAGGAGTGGGAACTCATCCGGAACTGGTAGTGTGTGCTAGATCTGCCCTGCAGTAATTCAGGGTTCAGAGTACAGCTACTAGGGGGTTAACAAGTGTCCCCTGCAGGTGAAGGAGAGTGACCGTCAGCAAAAAGGGGAAACCGTCAGGAAGGAACGTAATCTGTAACGTTAAAGTGAAGTACTGAAGTAACTTGCTGCTGAGAAGTGTAACAGAAAATGGAAGCCTCGTTCAATAAAATGTTTCTTAGTTTACCAGCTGCCTGTCAGTGGCTCTTTTCTGTAACTGATGAAGGGGCTGGCGAGCCGAGGGAAAACGGCGTAACGGAGAACTCAGGTACCGGCACGAACGCGTCCCTGCCACCCACACTCTGCCCCACAAACAACACCCCTGTTTTAATAGTGACGGCCGGGCCGGGGGTCAGCCTGTCGCCCAAAGGGGCCATGACTACACCCCCTGAGGTGCCCCCTGCCCCCGTTACAGAGCCATTAGTGTTCACTTGCCTTTAGGTTCCCACGTGGAGGTAGAAGTTGTAGTGCTGTGAGCGTCTGGGTTTGAGCGGTGAACTGTGATGCACATAGAAGAGAGTTCCAACCGGAAACTACTTCCTCCACGGACCACGCGCAAGGGGAAAGCTGGTAGTGAGGGGCAAAACAGGATCACAATCCAACGGCAATGAAACCTGTAACCGTCCCAGGTGCCAGACGTTGGTCTGGCCTGGAAGGAGCTGGAACCCCGGTCGCAGGGGGTAGTGAAAGGGGGCACGGTACTGACACCGAGGGCAGACCGGCGGCCTTGTGCTACAACCAAGCAGGGGCCAAGGCACGACAGGGTAAGCGGACCCTAGGCTGGGAAGTAGCTTCACGCAGCCCAGTAATTCACCCGACGGGAACGGAAGCTTCACGAACCGCTCTCCACCCGCTCCAAAATCGGGGTACTAGCGCACTGAGAGGGATAGGACTTCCCAAAACTGTCCAGAAAATCCCAAGTGTGAACCCTGAAAACAAGCTCTCTCTGCTAGCCACGCAGGTGAGTGGGACCCGAGTAGTTCTAGGCGAAAGGGATCCACAAAGTGTAAACACGGTGCCAAGGGACAAGGCTTCAGACAAACTAGCAACACCAAAAGGGCACGGACCCAACGTGCTTGGACTAAGGCTGCAGGGCGTTCAAGACTTTGGTTTACCTGGTGTCAGTGTCAGCATCTCTGGACTGTGTGAGTACGTTGTGCCCCTTTGCTCCCAACAGGTCCACAGCCTGCCAGCACAGAGCCCCGGGACACCTTCCCCTGCCCACGGAGGGGTTTACAGCAATAGCTGCCATTCCATCGCTCCCGGGCGCTCCCCTCTCCCCTAAATGCAGCAGCGGTGGTATCCCAATTTTTACCACGAACCATAGGTGGCGTCACGAACATTATCCAATCCACCCTTTCAACCCCCTTTTTATTTTCAAGAGGCCACTCGACCCCGCCTCGGGTACGGAGACCCCTCGAGCCACTGCGGATCCGGATCCGAGCAGACCGTCGGCTGTCGCGGGGGCGGCACACTACAATGGCCCATACATCTGACGAGGTGGGAGAGGGAGCCACAGGCTCAAACTCTGCATCGGGGCCCATCAGACTGTAGTTACGACACTGATACTGTTCACTGATAAAAGTCTATTCCCACTGAGCAGATATGATGGCCACCAATGATATTGGAGATGTCAAGGAGAGCGTATGCATCAGCCACTGATGTCTCCAGACGAGCCTTTGGTGGTGGTGTTATATGCAGGCATGAAAGTCTAGTCAATACACAACCGCCCTATAATGTTATTGGTAAAGTGATAATCCCCTACTACTTGAATAACAATTAATCCAGTCATTGTGCCACTACATGAACAACGCAGGCCTAATTTCATCTTCATGGATGACAATGCTCTTGCTCATAAAAGGTTAAATCATTAGTCAATGGCTGCTAGAGACTGATACGTCAAATGGAGCGACCTGCACTTTCTCCAGAACTGACTCCCATAGAAAACCTATGGGATCAGCTGAGTAACAGTGTAGGCATTTTTAACTCTATACCCTCAATGACTTGAGGGCAACCTTTCAGGAAGATTGGGATGTCATGTCTACGCAGACAAGAAATCAGGCAGAAATCTCAATAAAAAAAAAAAAAAAAGGGGGGGGGGGTTATGCCAAAAAGAATGGAGGCAGTTTTTGATCGAGCAGCATGTAGTGAGTTTGTGGCAGTATACTGACGGTGACTGAGAAGAATCTATGGCTTCTCTGAATTTAGTAGTTACTACTCACCTGTACGGGTATCTGTAGGAATCTCCTCATTCCACCACTCATCACCCCTCACATATATGTCTGTAGTATTAATATGGGTCAGATAGTCACCCTGAAACAGATATTGTTAAAGTCATAGACAGATTGAGAAGTCACATATATGATCAGCTCTAATCCTGACATCTCCACTGTTCATTACACAAGTATAAAACATATAATACTGGTGGATAAAACAAGACTGAGCACAAAGACCTTCACAGCCGTCTTCACATTATAGGAAGATTTCATGACACCTTCTTTCCATCTACCTGTTGATCCTGAGGAACATCTGGATTTTCTTGATTACAGTTCTGTGGAAGAAGAGGACGGGGACATCTCTCTGGTGTTGTCCTCTTACTGGATAGAGCTGGAGGAAACACATACAGGGATTGAATTCATTCTTTACATACAGATAATTATAGGCCATGTGTAGCGCCCCTGAGACCCTCAGGGAACTACAGGGAACTGCATTCTCCTGGGGATGCAGGACCTACCCCCTGGGACCTGGAATACCAATGCCGATTCCACTAAAGCACAACCAAAATCCTAGTTCTCCACTCCACACTGGGCATAGAGGGTGAACCACGTAAAGGGCATGGTCGCCATGGGAACAAGTCCCTGGGTTTAGCCAGCCTGGTGGAGGGGTCAGCAGTCAGTCTAGGAGAGTGTGGCACACAGGAGAGGTGTGCGGACGTGTCTGAGCTGGGTCCGTGCAATGGTGACCCGGGGGCACAGGAGAGAGGTCGCTAGGACGGGTACTGAGATACCGCTGGGACCAGAGCATGAACAGGGCCCTAGGTCAAGCATCAGTTTCAAACAGTTTGATATATACCTGCCCGGTGAGGACACCTTCACGGACTTCACCGAACCAAATAATCCGGGGGCATCAGCAGAAAACTAGGATCGGGGTTCGGACACTTATCTCCCCGCAGGGTCCACACTGCCTGCTGTACGGAGAAGGAGACTGTACTCCAAGAGGGACAGTCGGGGCCCCCCAAACACTCCAAGCTACGGGGACCCAATCAACTGAGAGTGCTGGGGACAGATCCATGTGGGATCTACAACTTAATCATCGTGCTCTATATTGTCCCACTCCTCCTCTTCCTGAACTGACGTCACATGACAGTATGCATGCACCTCGGTCAACATCATCATCACCTCCACCCCTGGAGGTTAACGTCAGTTGACGAGGGTCGGAATCCTGTTCGGACTCCCTTTGTGAGTTTAATCCTTGATAGGATGAAGTGATTTGGGCATTGGTGCAGATGCTTTCCTCCTCTTGAGTCTGCGAATCTTTGGAGCAGACCTCTCATGCTCATAGGATAGAATGTGTGAACAGCTCTGCTGACTCGCCATTGTATGCTTCCCCCACAGTCAGTTTGCCAGTTGGAGATTTGTGGCAGAAACAAGTTAATTGAACTAAAGAAGGAACTGTTTGTAATGTTGAGGTATAGGAAGAGGAGGAGAGGCCACTTGGTGCAACACTTTCCATCCACTGTAGCACCTGCTGTTTATATAGCTCATTTCAAAGTTGAAGCGATATGCCAAAGAAATCTGGTGGAGTTGGCTGTCCAGTAATGGGAGCCGTTCTCATTTCTCTTGGAATCAGATGTGTCGGCATTTGCTTACTTGAGCTTTGACCTCATCATGATTTACCAATAATTGTTGATTTACAATTCCCCTTTCAAGCAGAGGTTTGCCAACTCTATAGCCACATTTGTCAGACATCTGACATAAATGATTATTCATTTCCTGCCCGAGTTGGCAATATTGTAAAAGCACAGAAAAAGTACTGATAACTCCAAATGTTGTACACTGTCTAATTTAGAGCAGACACTGAGAACTGCCAAGACCTTTTTACCTAGTTGACTAGAAAATGGACAGCAGGCAGCCCTAAGTAAGAATTCCTGTAAAATGTGATTGTGTAATTTGGAAGAGGCCATAACACATAGCAATACCTAGAAATGGGTTTCACTTTTTAATTGGGAGCCGCCAATAATATGTAGCCATACCTATTTAGATCCTTCCCTGACAATTCTTTAGCAAGCACTGACAAGTACTTATCCCTGCTGCGCTAATAGAGCTGGAAAACACTATGAGAATATTTTAGGAATAAATGAGAATGAATAGAATATAAGTAGATGTGGGTACCTTCCGATTTTGGAGGTTGTTTATGTGGTCCCTAAGGAGGAGCTAATGCAGATTCAAACTGGCGTGCAGAATTCCACTGGTATGGAACAATCATAAGATAGTATGAAATGAGCATGAGACAATCAGGGATCTGTTGGTTACCGTAGAGCCATTAGTGTTCACTTGCCTTTAGGTTCCCACGTGGAGGTAGAAGTTGTAGTGCTGTGAGCGTCTGGGTTTGAGCGGTGAACTGTGATGCACATGGAAGAGAGTTCCAACCGGAAACTACTTCCTCCACGGACCACACGCAAGGGGAAAGCTGGGTGACATCACTCACTAGAAGGCTATGGAAGCCAGTGAGGGGCAAAACAGGATCACAATCCAACGGCAATGAAACCTTCATCAAGGATAATCCCAGCTTTCCCCTTGCGGGTGGTCAGTGGAGGAAAAAAGTTTCAGGCCAGAACTCTTCCACGTGCACCGTGGTTCACAGGGGCAAACCCGGTCGTCCATAGCCTTCATACTCACGGTGACTGAGCACACCCTCAAGCAAAGCCTTATCCTGTGTATCTAGCGGTCACATAGCAGACCACCACCACTGTAAGGCATGTGCACTTTCCTTATATATTTTCTTTTTCTTTCCCTGCATCAACCAGACCCTCTAGGGAATAATATAAAGCCTATAACCAGTTAGGTTATCCTTGTGCATTTACAGCCTGAAATCCTTCTTTTGGGCACCAAAGATTTGGGCATCCCTACCCGATAGCCCCATGTGCCAGGTACCAATACGGTTTTATTACTCTGACCAGTAATAACAATACTAATCCTGACCCCCTTTTTTATTCACTGATCACTCCTTTCAGGAAGTTTCTAGTGATTCATACCCCCTTCTGCCCCTCCAGAGTCCACAACCTTGGAGCACTAGAAGTCCTACCTCCACCTGGGAACTTAAATATAAGTCCACACAAATGGTCCTACTGCAACCAACAGGTCCCTGACTGTCTCATACTCATTCATACTTCCTTGTGTTTTTCCCATACCAGTGGAATGCTACACGTCAGTTTGGATCTGCATTACCTCCATACGGACCACATAAACAACCTCCAAAATGTGCAGGTACCCACCATCTATTTCAACTAAATATCATTAAACCCTACTAAGCTAACTGTCTGGCTGCTCCAGCAGCAGCACCTTCCCCAATATTTAAACATTCACAAAATGGCGCAAACGCCACATGTCCGCAATTTATAAGCAGACAGACATGTGGTTTAGGTGGCCAATTACACAAGACCTTGTGTCTGAACCTCATGGATGTTTGCTGCAGTGTGATTGGCTGCAGGAACATCGGCAAATAAAGGTAAGAAAAAACAAATGCGTGCATCTGGCTTCTCCTGAGTCCACACTCCCTCCATCCTTTAAACACATCACCACATTCATCACACAACACCACAATCCTATACAACAGTATAACATGTTATGAGAAAGCATTTTTTGAAATCGCTAGCAGTGATTGAACAAAACCGTACATTGCCGACTTTTGGGAAAAGGGCTCCAGGTTACCGAGCTCGAATGAACAAGCTAAGGCTCTTACCGAATTTGAAATTGATGAACATTTATCAAACAAGTTCGTTCATCTCTACTTTTGAACCCGCGTGTTTCTGGACTTTTACAGTCCTGGTCTGCCCATCTGTGGCACCCCTGAGGCTTCAGTCGCCACAGAGGTACTGCACCTTAGTTAGAGGTGTGGTATTCCATCCTGGGTAAGGAACAGGTCAACACCGCTGCACACAAAGCACAACACCCAAGCTCAGAAATACCTCATCAGACATGGCAGAGGGCATTGATTATACCCGAAGCCGGGGGGAGGGGTGGGGGGATGTGGAGTCGTAGCAGTGGAAACACATTGTACAAAGTGGGAACACAATGTGAAGTGTGGATTTCAGTCTGAGAAGCAGTGGACGAGCTAAGACCCGCGGCCTGGAGCAGGTACCACTTGGCCTGGGCATCAACAGAAAGGGTCCTAGAGACCACGGGAGCCAACCTTCCATGGCCTTGTTCCACACAACCTACAGGTGGAAGGACTAGGTCGTACCACGGGGATTGGTCCCTAGGCTAGAGGAGTATAACCTACGGGCTCCACTAGCAAAACCAATGGCTGTGGTGACTCCAAGCACCACAGCCACACACGAATGCACTGGAAGGTGACCCAAATTACCAAGGTACAAAGCTTCACGCCACCAAACAGGGTTCACAAGCACTAATACATGGTTCACCGGACTTGAGCTCCGAACTACCCAGGATCAGCTGGAGCCCATTATGGTGAATCCTGGCACGCCAAAGGTCATGCGCTGTGTCACTTACACGCTAGTCAGTTGCCGGCATGCCAGCATCACAGGATGACGCCGAGGGAGCGCAGGGTAGGCGAGTACCATGGCTACCAGCCCCACAGGGCTCCGTCCAGCAGATAGGGTGCCACAGGGAGCAGCAGTTCACTTTCACTTGCTGCTACTGCAGTGCACAGGCTCCAGCACAGGGTGCCCTCTCCTCCTGTGTGCTCTGTGTCCTGTCTGCTCCCTTCGTCACCACACAGAGAGGGGGGAGGGACGCCTGCACTGCTGTGGCCAGAGAATTGGCTTCTAAACTCCAGGAGGCCAAGAAGGAGGTGAGTATAATGTTAATCATGTGGTATGTGCTCTATGTATGTGTTATGTGTAAGATATTTTTGTCCTGTATAGTGTGCAATATGTAGCTGCCTGTCTGTCCATACGGTCTGTCTGTCTATCCATCCATCGTAGCTCTCTATACAAAATTCCATATGCTTCATTATGAAAGTGAACACATAGTACAGTTGTTTATTTTTTTTTTTACTGTGTGCAATGCGGTAGTGGGCTATATAGCATGATGGAGTCTATATACCACAATGAGGGGGGCTATATTCCAGTATGGGCAATGATGGAGATATATATACCAGGGTGGGGCCATATATACCAAGCTATATTTATGATCAGGGTCATACACCAGGATAGGGTCATGATGGGGACATATTTATCAGGAAGTGGCCCAGGATTGGGGACATTACTGCACAATAAAAGAGAGAGAGGAGGGGCAACTTGTATGTCTTCATAGGATTTAGAATGCTACTGTGACGCCCTGGCCTATCAGATCGTCACAAGGGTGCCGTGCAATCTGCCCTTCTGCATGGTACCCACTCCTCCTTGGTTACGGGTCCTGTCCTTTTGGTGTTGCTAAGAACAGGTATACACAAATCCTGAGGGAATAGTACTGCCCAAATGGAGGGATGGTAGAAGGAGGGCCAGAAGTGTCAGGAGAAGAAGGAGAAGGAGAGAGACGTGCCAGTGAGCAGTGACAGGAAAGGTCACGCTGCGGAGCTGGGATCCTGTAACCGTCCCAGGTGCCAGACGTTGGTCTGGCCTGGAAGGAGCTGGAACCCCGGTCGTAGGGGGTAGTGACAGGGGGCACGGTACTGAAACGGAGGGCAGACCGGCGGCCTTGTGCTACAACCGACAGGGTAAGCGGACCCTAGGCTGGGAAGTAGCTTCACGCAGCCCAGTAATTCACCCGACGGGAACGGAATCTTCACGAACCGCTCTCCACCCGCTCCAAAATCGGGGTACTAGCGCACTGAGAGGGATAGAACTTCCCAAAACTGTCCAGAAAATCCCAAGCGTGAACCCTGAAAGCAAGCTCACTCTGCTAGCCACACAGGTGAGCGGGACCCGAGTAGTTCTAGGCAAAAGGGATCCACCAAGTGTAAACACAGTGCCAAGGGACAAGGCTTCAGACCAACTAGCAACGCCAAAAGGGCACGAACCCAACGTGCTCGGACTAAGGCTGCAGGGCGTTCAAGACTTTGGTTTACCTGGTGTCAGTGTCAGCATCTCTGGACTGTGTGAGTACGTTGTGCTCCTTTGCTCCCAACAGGTCCCCAGCCTGCCAGCACAGAGCCCCGGGACACCTTCCCCTGCCCACGGAGGGGTTTACAGCAATAGCTGCCATTCCATCGCTCCCGGGCGCTCCCCTCTCCCCTAAACGCAGCAGCGGTGGTATCCCAATTTTTACCACGAACCATGGGTGGCGTCACGAACATTATCCAATCCACCCTTTCAACCCCCCTTTTAATTTTTGAGAGGCCGCGCAACCCCGCCTCGTGTCCAGAGACCCCTCGAGCCACTGCGGATCCGGATCCGAGCAGCCCGTCGGCTGTCGCGGGGGCGGCACCCTACCATGGCCCATACATCTGATGAGGTGGGAGAGGGAGCCCCAGGCTCAAACTCTGCATCGGGGCCCATCAGACTGTAGTTACGACACTGATACTGTTCACTGATAAAAAAGTCTATTCACACTGAGCAGATATGATGGCCACCAATGATATTGGAGATGTCAAGGAGAGCGTATGCATCAGCCACTGATGTCTCCAGACGAGCCTTTGGTGGTGGTGGTGTTATATGCAGGAATGAAAGTCTAGTCAATACACAACCGCCCTATAATGTTATTGGTAAAGTGATAATCCCCTACTACTTGAATAACATAATTAATCCAGTCATTGTGCCACTACATGAACAACGCAGGCCTAATTTCATCTTCATGGATGACAATGCTCTAGCTCATCAAGGTTAAATCATTAGGCAACCAAAGCAGAAAAGGACCTAGCGTCACTTAACTCAGGTGCTCTGGAGGAATAAGTGCAGGCGAAAAAAGGAGATAATTGGAAAAATAAGTGTGCCGGAGTTTAGAGTCAATAATGAAAAAAAAGAAGAAAGTGTTGATCTTTTCTTTATCTTTTTATTGAAGGAATAGGGAGTGCTGTACAATTGCAGAGAGTCCGCCTAAAACGTTTCGGCCTTACTCCCGGCCTTCATCTTTTCGGACAAACTGACTATTTATGTAGAAGTCCCAATATGAGCGAAAAAGGAACAGTGTTGGTATGGACAGTCACTTGTCTGGATGTGTCAAAGTATTATCTATTGATGATTAAGAATGTTTCCAATCATCGGTCGGTGATAAAAACCGCTTGAATTATAAGTGGTTCTGTAAATCAGGAAGAGGGCTGCAGTCTCTGCTGTTGTGTGATGTTCACATTATGCACGGCTGTATGGAAATGGCAGGATGGCAAGATATCATCTGGCAGGAGCTATATAGCTAGTGAGAAGGGGAATTTAGTTGCTGCAGGTGGCACATAGAAGAGCGTTCCTAAATGCATGCACAGGACTATGTTATGTGGTAGAGGTGCATAGGATCAATAAATTCCATATAAACTGGAGCACTCAAAGTCAGGAGATAGGGGCTATGTGGGAAGCCTTTGAGGTATAGCGATTGCTGGGGATACCAAAGCCTCTATGTAGACCAGCGATGGAGGAGGCGAACCGCATGTGTGCCGTGCGTCTGGTGAGGTGACATGCACCTCTACCACATAACATAGTCCTGTGCATGCATTTAGGAACGCTCTTCTATGTGCCACCTGCAGCAACTAAATTCCCCTTCTCACTAGCTATATAGCTCCTGCCAGATGATATCTTGCCATCCTGCCATTTCCATACAGCCGTGCATAATGTGAACATCACACAACAGCAGAGACTGCAGCCCTCTTCCTGATTTACAGAACCACTTATAATTCAACCGGTTTTTATCACCGACCGATGATTGGAAACATCCTTAATCATCACTAGATAATACTTTGACACATCCAGACAAGTGACTGTCCATACCAACACTGGTCCTTTTTCGCTCATATTGGGACTTCTACATAAATAGTCAGTTTGTCCGACCAGATGAAGGCCGGGAGTAAGGCCGAAACGTTTTAGGCGGACTCTCTGCAATTGTACAGCACTCCCTATTCCTTCAATAAAAAGATAAAAGAAAAGATCAAAACTTTCTTCTTTTTTTTCCATTATTGACTCTTAATTGGAAAAATCATTAGGCAACGGCTGCTAGAGACTGAAACTTCAAATGGAGCGACCTGCACTTTCTCCAGAACTGAATCCCATAGAAAACCTATGGGATCAGCTGAGTCACAGTGTAGGCGTTTTTAACTCTATACCCCAGAACCTCAATGACCTGAGGGCAACCTTTCAGGAAGATTGAGATGTCATGTCTACGCAGACAAGAACTTCCCTTGTGGGCAGCAAGAGACATCGTCCCAGTGATGGGAGTATACCCATCACTATTGTTGACTTTGCTTCATTCAATTGTTTGAGATTATGAAATCACCATTGAATGCTTTTTCTTAAATGCCCTACTTCCAGGTTCAGCAGCACAGAAGGGAGAGAAGGTAGATTCATTCGGTAAGATGCAAAGATTCTAGGAGGTAACAATATCATTATCCCATGCTTTCTCTTAGGGGGTCCATCATGGAGATTATACCATTTTCCACAAGATATTTTAAGTTGTCAACACATTGTACGTTTGCAGTCATTTGACCTTACGGTTTAGAGATATTTGGGCAGGTAAGGGTCAACATCTTCTATTCCTGAGGTTTGGGTGGACGCTCTAGCCTGTAAGCTCTGGTAGAAATATATCTCAATTTAAAAAAAAAAAAAAAAAAAAAAAAAAAAAAAAGGGGGGGGGTTATGCCCAAAAGAATGGAGGCAGTTTTTGATCGAGCAGCATGTAGTGAGTTTGTGGCAGTATACTGACTGTGACTGGGTAGAATCTATGGCTTCTCTAAATTTAGTGGTTACTACTCACCTGTGCGGGTATCTGTAGGAATCTCCTCATTCCACCACTCATCACCCCTCACATATATGTCTGTAGTATTAATATGGGTCAGATCTTCACCCTGAAACAAATATTGTAAAAGTCATAGACAGATGGAGAAGTCACATATATGATCAGCTCTAATCCTGACATCTCCACTGTTCATTACACAAGTATAAAACATATAATACTGGTGGATAAAACAAGACTGAGCACAAGACCTTCACAGCCGTCTACACATTATAGGAAGATTTCATGCACCTTCTCTCCATCTACCTGTTGATCCTGAGGAACATCTGGATTTTCTTGATTACAGTCCTGTGGAAGAAGAGGACGGGGACATCTCTCTGGTGTTGTCCTCTTACTGGATAGAGCTGGAGGAAACATATACAAGGACTGAATTCATTCTTTACATACAGATAATTATAGACCATTTGTAGTGCTCCTGAGACCCTCAGGGAACTACAGGGAACTACATTCTCTTGGGGATGCAGGACCTACCCCCTGGGACCTGGAGTACCAATGCCGATTCCACTAAAGCACAACCAAAATCCTAGTTCTCCACTCCACACTGGGCATAGAGGGGGAATCACGTAAAGGGCATGGTCGCCATGGGAACAAGTCCCTGGGTTTAGCCAGCCTGGTGGGAGGGGTCAGGAGTCAGTCTAGGACAGAGGTTCCCAACTCCAGTCCTCAAGGCACACCAACAGTGCATGTTTTCAGGATTTCTTTAGCATGGAGTGGAGTTGGGAACCTCTGGTCTAGGAGAGTGTGGCACACAGGAGAGGTGTGCGGACATGTCTGAGCTGGGTCCGTGCAATGGTGACCCGGGGGCACAGGAGAGAGGTCGCCAGGACGGGTACCGAGATACCGCTGGGACCGGAGCATGAACGGGGCACAGGGCCCTAGGTCAAGCATCAGTTTCAAACAGTTTGATAAATACCTGCCCGGTGAGGACACCTTCACGGACTTCACCGAACCAAATAATCCGGGGGCCTCAGCAGTAAACTAGGATCGGGGTTTGGACACTTACCTCCCCGCACGGTCCGCACTGCCTGCTGTACGGAGAAGGAGACTGTACTCCAAAAGGGACAGTCGGGCCCTCAAACACTCCAAGCTACGGGGACCCAATCAACTGAGAGTGCTGGGGACAGAGCAACCTGGATCACTACATTGGCCCTGGTCCTCCAAGGGACCTGAAACAGCACCCCTGGGTCCACAGTGAGTAGAGACTGTTAAAGACAACCCTATGTGGTCTCAGTTATTGCCCCTGTAACTCTTCATCGCACAGGGCGGAGGGCCTAACATCATTGCTGCAATCACCACCAGCTCTGGGAGTACCCACATTCAGCAGCGGCGGTTCTCCATCCTCAACCACAACCCGCAGGTGGCGTCACATAACAAAAACTCTCATCTCCCCTGTAAATACCCCCCATTAACAAAAGGGGCCCAGGGCACTGGACCGGGCAACGGCCAACAAAGTGACATTCTGAGTATAAGTACTGCCTGGGACCGAGAACCCCATATCCCTGGGCGCTACACATGTGTATTTGCTCTTGTCTATTACCTGGTGATGTGAGGGGCAGGGGACCCTTCATCATGACGTCCATGTTCAAATCTTTGTGTCCTTCTAAATACTCCCACTCCTCCATGGAGAAATAGATGATGAGATCCTGACACCATATAGGAACCTGACACACACACAATGATACCGTTATTTTGGCCATAATATCGACTAATACCTCAGATATTTTGTATATATTTTTTTTTTGCACATAACATTTTATATAGTGTGCAGCCAGGCCCCTTTATATTTGGACTTGCATAATGGAGTCCCCTTCCCTATATGGTGCACATTAGTACCAGGTGTCGCGGGCAGCAGGGCGCTACGCTCACCACGCTCGGGTCTAGCGCTGCTGCTGCTCGGTGGCTCGAGCGGTGGGCCGGATCCAGGGACTCGATCGGCGCTCCTCGCCCGTGAGTGAAAGGGGGTAGTTTGGTTTGGGGATTTGGTCCGTGACGCCACCCACGGGTTGTGGGGAGGTCAAGCACCACTGCTGCTATTGACGAGGATCCCGGGAGCGATGGCAGGGAGCAGCTGGGATGTTTCTCTCCCCTCCGTGGGTAGGGGGTTGGTGGTCCCGGGGCCCAGTGAGGTGACGGGGAGGCAGGGTTGACCAGGCCAGGGTCGCTTGGACTGCACAGCGCGGTGACGGATGGCACGGTAGTACTCACTCAGCCACAAAGATATGCAAAGTCTCTGGTAAACCAAACGACTGGATGGACGGGTCCCGCAGCCGGCTGCAGTGTTTTTCCCCTGACCCCTGAGTTGGTATTGTGAGTCCTTTCCTGCACCTCCTTCTATGCTCCTCCTGTGCTCCGGTTTCCAGCTAGTTCCCCGGTTCGGTACCGGAAGGGCTACCACCCTGTCCCGGCTACCTACGGTTCCACCAAGACTGTCTTCCCGGCTCCCGCAGACGGCCACTACCGTCTGCCTGACTGGCTACACGAGGGCCCTAGGCTCCAACCTAGGTCCCAGCCTGCGTCTGCCCCTCTGCAGTCCTCCTCTCTCTTCCTCTGCCTGGACTTGTCTGAACTTGTTTCCTGCCTCAGGCCAGCTAGACTCCTCGGTGGGCGTGCCTATCTGCTTAACTCCACCCAGCTGGTGTGTCTGTCTGAACCCGAGGGAAGAAATCAGGTCTCACTGGGAATGACTGCTGTAAACTGCTGGGGGTGGGGGTGTGTGTGTGTTACCTGTAATGACCTGTGATGACCTGGCTAGTCCAGGGCGCCACACGGGCAGCGCGCCTGGTCAAATAGTATGGATGTGTAATAAGCTGCTGACTATGTTACTATGCACTTTTAAGTGTGAACGGAGCCCTATGTGCAAATTTTATCATCCAGTGATCACCCCCTCCATGTTTGGGAGTTGTGTGAGTGAATTGCTCCTCTTGAACCTGTGATGTCTCCATCTATTGGGAGTCTGGTTGCATCCTGGTAGTGCATTAGTTTTTTGGCCTGGGCAGTTCACCACTGCTGTATCCTGCTGTTAGTATCTTAACCCCTTAGTGACAGCTAATTTTCACCTTACTGACCAGTCCAAATTTTGCAATTTTGACCAGTGGCACTTTGAGGTTATAACTCTGAAACGCTTCAACTGATCCCAGTGATTCTGAGATAGTTTTTTCATTATGTCGCGGGCGGGGAGGGCGCCGCCACCGCTGTGCTCTTTAACGCTCGGGTCCGGCGCTACTGCGATGGCTGCTCTGTGGCTCGAGCGGTGGGCCGGATCCGGGGACTCGAGCGGCGCTCCTCGCCCATGAGTGAAAAGGGGTAGTTTGGTTTGGGGATTTGGTCCGTGACGCCACCCACGGGTTGTGTTGAGGTTGGGCACCACCGCTGATGGTAACGGGGATCCCGGGAACGATGGCAGGGAGCAGCTGGGATGTTGTTCTCCCCCTCCGTGGGTAGGGATTGGTGGGCCCGGTGAGGTGACGGGGAGGCAGGGTCGGGAAGGTGCAGGGTCGCGTGGACTTCGCAGCTCGGTGCCGGATGGCACGGTAGTACTCACTCAGCCACAAATGTACACAAAGTCTCTGGTAAACCAAACGACTGGATGGATGGGTCCCGCAGCCGGCTGCTGTCGTTTCTCCCGGACGGTTGGTGGTGGCTGCCTTTCCCTGGACCTGTGTGTATGTTCGGTCCCAATGGATTCCCACCGGTAACCCGCTCCCCAGCGTGTATATGCGCTGGAGGAGCCCTTTTGCCCCCAAGCTCTGGCCCTTGGAGCTCTAACTGTGGCGGTAGCTGTATTTCCTTTTGCTGGTTGGACGGTTGCCTTCAATAGGGTCTTGGCTGTTAGTGACCGGAACCCCTGGGGTTTCCTGATGGATTTGACCTCTAATGGTGGGTTCAAGCCTGGTCGGGGTCCGCAGGCCCTGCCTGAGTGTGCTGGCTTCACTTCGCTCCCCGGTTCGGTACCGGCGGGCCACCGCCCAATCCCGGTCCTACGGTTCCGCGTCGATTCGCCTCTCCTGCAGACGGCCACCACCGTCTGCCAACCTTGCTCTTGGTGCCCGGGCCACACACCCGGACACGGTCAGTTTGCTCCTCCACTACTACTTCACTCCTCTCCTGACTCCTACTCACTTTCCTCTCCCTCATCTGACTTCCTTTTCCCGCCTCCAGGACTGTGAACTCCTCAGTGGGTGGGGCCAACCGCCTGGCTCCACCCCACCTGGTGTGGACATCAGCCCCTGGAGGGAGGCAACAAGGATTGTGTGTCTGGCTGATGTGCCTGTCTCGGGGTGGGGGTGTATGTTGTAGTACCTGTGACGACCTGGCTAGTCCAGGGCGCCACAATTACATATTGGACTTCATGTTAGTACCAAATTTTGGACAATATTTTTTGCATTTATGACACTATTTTGGAAACTAGAGCTCTCAAGTAGAGTTGAGCGTGGTTCTCCAGTTCGTTGTTTGAGTGATTTTGGTGGGTGTTCTAGTTAGAACTCAAACTCGAGCTTTTTTGTAAAAGTTCGGCAGTTCGAGTTACGTTCGAGAACGGTTCTATCAGCAAAAGCAGGGCTTTTTACAGCTACAGTGTGCAGGGAGCCATCGCTGGCAGCCTGCGGTAAGCTGGTAACCAAGATAAACATCGGGTATGCAAGCAAAGCGCTTTGTTTAGTAACCCGATATTTATCCTAGTTACGTGTGCAGGGAGCCGACACTTCCCCGCTGGGCTCCGCCCCCTCCTGCACTCGGCATGTATACACACACACACACACACACACACACACACTCACCTGTCCCCAGTCATGCAGTCCCCGGCACTGGCGTCCTCAGCGCACATGGCCCCGCTAGGCTCCGCCCACTTCGCACTCCGCCGCCCGCACACGTGGCCCTGCTAGGCTCCGCCCACCTGGCACTCCGCACACATTACCCCGCTTGGCTTACCTGCGGTGATGAAGTCCCGCCCTCCCGACCTCAGCTGTCACTGTCCTCCATGGCCGCCGCTTGTCACATCTCCTCCTCTCGCTGCCGACCAGAGACTGTCACTAGCGGTGACGTCACAGGCTCTCGCGATATTTGCCTGTAAAGGTCATTGAAGTCAGTGACAGGTCTACTATCAGCAGTGCCGGAGATCAGCGCAGGTAATGCACCTCGCTATGCTCCTGCCAGCAGCACTTGTCATGCCCTGCAGTGACCTGGGCTGACCTATTGATGTTAGCTCAGGTCACTGCATTACTCTCCCAGCCAATGGGGAACATTCTGTTCTTCATTGACTGGGACAGGGACTATGGCATGGATCATCATGGGAACCCCCTCGGATTACAGCAGACCTGGATTTGTTTTTCTTTCTAATAAATTGGTAAAAAAGAGGGAATGTTTTGGGCAGTGTTTTTCAAATAAAAATGTATTTGTCGTCTATTTTTTTTATTACTGAGTGGGTTGGTGATGTCGGGTGTCTGATAGACGCCTGACCTCACGAACCCCAGGGCTTGATGCCAGGTGACATTACACATCTGGTATCATATATTACCCAGTTTGCCACCGCACCAGGGCACGGGATGAGCTGGGGCGAAGCACCAGGATTGGCGCATCTAATAGATGCGTCACCTCTGGGGCGGCTGCAGGCTGCTCTTTTTAGGCTGGAGAGAATCCAATAACCATGGACCTCCCTAGTCTGAGAATATCAGACCCCAGCTGTCCGGTTTACCTTGGCTGGTGATCCAATTTTGGGGGAACCCCCACGTGTTTTTTTTTTTAAATTATTTATTTAAATTTAAAATAACAGCGTGGGGTGCCCTCAGTTTTGGATTGCCAGCCAAGGTGAAGCTGCCGGCTGTGGTCTGCAGGCTGCAGCCGTCTGCTTTACCCTAGCTGGCTACAAAAATAGGTGGAACCCCACGTCATTTTTTTTCATTTTTTTGGCTAAATACAAGGCTAAGCACCCCTTAGTGCCACATGAAAGGCACCAAAGGGTGCAAAATTACAAAATGCAGGAAAGTGGGACATTATGTGTCTTTCTGCCACTATAATGACAGAAAAGACTGATATGAAGTGTACAAGCAAAAGAAAATCACCAGAGCGCTCTACACTGTGAAAAGCAAAAGAAAATGGCACTGGAGTGAACATGTGACCGCTTCATGTAGGTTGAAGCTATGGATCTGTACCGCCCTGGGGGCTCGGCTGCTCTCCGCCGAGCCACTCGGATCCAGGCTCGGGTTGTCGGTGGCTCGAGCGCCTCCAGGTCGGGGGCAACGTCGCTCTGGAAAGGGGGGGGGTTTGGTTGTTTGGTTTGGGGTGGACCGGTTTCACGGCCGGAGCCGCGGTGACCGGTAACAGTTTGTGACACCATCCACGGGTTCTGGTGAGGTGATGGGCACCACCGCTGCGGTGAGGGTGTGGGGGCTCGTCCGGGATTGGTGGTGGGTCGCAGCTCGGTGTTGACCCCTCCGTGGGTAGGGGGTTTGTTGGTCCCGGGGCCAGGTGGCAGGATCAGGGAGTTGCAGGACGCAGGGGCTCGCTTGCGGCACGGTGCCTGATGGCACTGGTGTACTCACGATTAAACCACACAGAGTCAATGGTAAACCAAGTTCGGTGTAGCTCGGTGCCCACAGCCGGCTGTGTGTCCCCCCAGTGAGGTTGGTGATGTCGCCTTTTCTCCTGCACCTTTAAATTTGCTATAGTGACTCCTATGCTTCAGCAACGGTAGTCCGCTCCTCGGCTTTTGGGTACCGGAGGAGCCCTTTTGCCCGCAGGCGCTGGCCCTTTGGATCTCTGGCCCTTGGCGGTGGCTCTTATCCGGAATCGGTGGGCTGTTGCCGTCTATCGGGACTTTGGGTGGGAATGAACCCCTGAGGTCCAGACCGCAATCAGTAGATTTGTCTGAGCCCGGTTGCTTCTGGGCTAGAACGGGGTCCGAGTACCCTGCCTGGTGCTCCGGTTGACTTGTTAGCTTCCTGGTTCGGGTCCGAAGGGTCACCACCCTATTCTCGATCCCTACGGTTCCGCAGTTCAGTCCCTGACTGGACTCCTGTAGACTGCCACCACCGTCTGCCTGCCTGACCATTCCAAGGGGTCCTAGGCTCCGTCCTAGTCCCCTGACTCTCAGCTCGCCACTTTTACTCCTCTCACTACTCCTCTCCCCACTCGACTCACTTGTCCTTTCCCTGCCGCAGGCCAGCAGACTCCTCGGAGGGCGTGCCTATCCGCCTGGCTCCGCCCACCTGGTGTGCCTGGCTAGACCTGAGGGAGGCGGTCAGGACTTGTTGGCTGTTGGTGCCTCACTGGGGTGGTGTTGTGTGTTGTTACCTGTGACCTCTGGAGGTCCAGGGCGTCACAGATCCTGGGTAAATTTATGTATTTTCCCCCCTCCTGTTTTTTTGCAGTACGCAAACAAACGGAAGGTACACGGATGACATACGGACCGTATATGGAACAGAAACGGATGCCACACAGATGCATACGTAAAAAAAAAAACCTTTTTTGGCGGACCGCAAAAACGGATCGGTCGTGTGAATGAAGAGTTATTCTCGTCTGCCGTTTATAAACAGCAGGCAGAAATAAGTGAATAGCGCCCCCCAATGTCAGAAAATCTCCGGGGTTTCAGGGGGTAGCTGAGACCCTGGAGATCATGGATTTAGGCCGGTTTTTCTGGTCCCCCTCACGTGATCACCGGTATACACCGTATACCGATGAACACATTACAGTAAGTGACAGCGTCGGTAAAAAATTATTATGAACAAACGTCAGATGGGAGGTAAATCTCCTCCCCGGTTCCTTCAGGTCCCCTGGTGTCGCCAAAGTGCCCCCCCTGACCCCCTCCCGGAAATCCAAGATGGCCGCGCGCACAGCAGCGCGCCGGGCGCATTCACCCTACTCCTCTGATTTCTGTCACATGTGCCATGACACATGCGACAGAAAACTCCTCCCCAGGCCCTGCCAGGTCACCCCCTATAACCCCACCGGTGTTCCCCGGTGTCCCACGGTACCTGTGCAGCGTTGATCCCCCGCGGCCCTCTCCTGCACAATAGAAGCTGCCGCATTCACAGAGTGGCTGTCAGCTCAGCTTCCTGTGTTCAGACACAGTGAGTAGTGGTTATGCATCAGTAAGCTAAAGGGGCGGCACGGTGGCTCAGTGGTTAGCACTGCAGTCTTGCAGCGCTGAGGTCCTGGGTTCAATTCCCACCAAGAACACCATCTGCAAGGAGTTTGTATGTTCTCCCCGTGTTTGCGTGGGTTTCCTCTCGGTACTCTGGTTTCCTCCCACACTCCAAAGACATACAGATAGGGAATTTAGATTGTGAACCCCAATGGGGACAGTGTTTCCAATGTATGTAAAGCGCTATGGAATTAATAGCGCTATATAAATGAATAAATATTATAATTATTACTGCAATGCCCTGCTCATGAGGTAAGGAACATAGTTGATCAGGAGAGCTATACTACATTTCCAAATGGAGGTATTTGATTTTATAGTTGCCCTGCTGAACGACTACCAAACATGAGAGTCCGTTATTTGCCACAAGAAAACACATCTAAATAGCGAGCTCTATTGTTTAGTATTCATTCAGCTGGATAACTGGACTTAAAAGGGGTATTCCATCTCCAAGATCCTATCCCAAATATATAGTAGGTGGAATAGCAATATCAGCAAATACCAATATTTGGAAATGTAGAATAGTTCTCCTGATTAGGCATGCCCTTACCTCATGAGCAGGGCATTGCAGCTTTGGTAGCAACCGTTACGACATGGACTCTGCTGATGTGGACCCGGGGAGAGTGGGTGCAGATTCATTGCACCCACACTCCTCACATGGAGGGTCTGCACTCCTAGAAAATTGGGGATACGTTCCCTGAGCATGTCCCCATCATATTCTAGACGGTCCAGAATCGTCGTGGGACCCCCTTATTTTTTTTTCTTACAATAAATTGGTGAAAGAGGAAATGTTTTGGGGAGTGTTTTTTTAAATACATTTTTGTCTATTTTTTTGTTAGTACTGACAGTTTGTGATGTCAGGTATCTGACAGACGCCATGACATCACAAACTGCTGGGCTTGATGTCAGGTGACCTTACAGCTAGTATCAACCCCATTTATTACCCCGTTTGCCACTGCACCAGGGCACGGGATGAGCTAGGGTGAAGCGTCAGAATTGGCGCATCTAGTGGATGCGCCACTTCTGGGGCGCCTGCGGACTGCTATTTTTAGCCTGTGAAGGGCCAATAACTATGGACCTTCCCACCCTGAGAATACCAGACCACAGCTGTCCGCTTTACCTTGGTTAGTGATCCAATTTGGGGGGGGACCCTACTTTTTTTTTGTAATTATTATTATTATTTATAAAATAATTATAAAAAAAGAGCCTGGGGTGACCTCCACATTGGATCCCCAACCACGGTAAAGCTGCCAGCTGTGGTTTTCAGGCTACAGCCGTCCGCTTTACCCTAGCTGGCTATCAAAAATGGGGGGACCCAACGTCATTTTTTTTTAACTATTTTTTAAATAGAAAAAATTAATGGGCTTCCCTGTATTTTGATTGCCAGTTAAGTTAACGCCAGGCAGATGGGGGTGGCAACCCATAGCTGTCTGCTTTAACTGCGCTGAGAATCAAAAATACCGTGGAGCGCTACGTCATTTTTATTAAAGATTTATTTTTACAGCACTGTCATGTCAGGCAATCACAATACAGGGAAGCCCTTTTTGTTTTTAGTTATTTAAATAAATAAAGTAGATTATATCTATCTATCTATCTATATGCTCCCGCTGCATTTTTTGCATTGCTAGCTAGGGGTAATCCAAGCAGCTACTGGCTACTAACCCCCACTGCTTGGGGTTCCCTTCACTGGCAATGGAAAATCCAGGGAAGCATTTTTTTATTTTTTTGCCAAAAAACTACAAAAAAATGACGTGGGCTTCGCCATATTTTGTCATGCTAGCCCTTCTAATTAATTCATGAATTTTATGAAATAAATAAATAAAAAAACACAACGTGGGCTTCACCCAATTTCTGTCCAGCCGGGTACAACTAGGCAGCTGGGGATTGGAATCCGCAGCCTAGGTTAGCCCGAGGTTTGTGGGCGCCTCTCCTGCGAATTGCAGTCTGCAGCCACCCCAGAAAATGGCGCTTTCATAAAAGCGACATTGTGACGACATGGACACCCAATGCCTCTCATGGGTTAAAGTTTCTTAACATTCAGCCAGACTATTGTTCTTATGTGTGCTAACTCATGTTTTCTTAGCTATTGTTTGGGACCAGACCCTTCGGAGCATTCATTGTAATGTACAGTTAGGTCCAGAAATAATTGGACAGTGACACAATTTTCGCGAGTTGGGCTCTGCATGCCACCACATTGGATTTCAAATGAAACCTCTACAACAGAATTCAAGTGCAGATTGTAACGTTTAATTTGAAGGTTTGAACAAAAATATCTGATAGAAATTGTAGGAATTGTACACATTTCTTTACAAACACTCCACATTTTAGGAGGTCAAAAGTAATTGGACAAATAAACCAAACCCAAAAAAAAAATATTTTTATTTTCAATATTTTGTTGCGAATCCTTTGGAGGCAATCACTGCCTTAAGTCTGGAACCCATGGACATCACCAAACGCTGGGTTTTCTCCTTCTTAATGCTTTGCCAGGCCTTTACAGCCGCAGCCTTCAGGTCTTGCTTGTTTGCGGGTCTTTCCGTCTTAAGTCTGGATTTGAGCAAGTGAAATGCATGCTCAATTGGGTTAAGATCTGGTGATTGACTTGGCCATTGCAGAATGTTCCACTTTTTTGCACTCATGAACTCCTGGGTAGCTTTGGCTGTATGCTTGGGGTCATTGTCCATCTGTACTATGAAGCGCCGTCCGATCAACTTTGCGGCATTTGGCTGAATCTGGGCTGAAAGTATATCCCGGTACACTTCAGAATTCATCCGGCTACTCTTGTCTGCTGTTATGTCATCAATAAACACAAGTGACCCAGTGCCATTGAAAGCAATGCATGCCCATGCCATCACGTTGCCTCCACCATGTTTTACAGAGGATGTGGCGTGCCTTGGATCATGTGCCGTTCCCTTTCTTCTCCAAACTTTTTTCTTCCCATCATTCTGGTACAGGTTGGTCTTTGCCTCATCTGTCCATAGAATACTTTTCCAGAACTGAGCTGGCTTCATGAGGTGTTTTTCAGCAAATTTAACTCTGGCCTGTCTATTTTTGGAATTGATGAATGGTTTGCATCTAGATGTGAACCCTTTGAATTTACTTTCATGGAGTCTTCTCTTTACTGTTGACTTAGAGACAGATACACCTACTTCACTGAGAGTGTTCTGGACTTCAGTTGATGTTGTGAATGGGTTCTTCTTCACCAAAGAAAGTATGAGGCGATCATCCACCACTGTTGTCATCCGTGGACGCCCAGGCCTTTTTGAGTTCCCAAGCTCACCAGTCAATTCCTTTTTTCTCAGAATGTACCTGACTGTTAATTTTGCTACTCCAAGCATGTCTGCTATCTCTCTGATGGATTTTTTCTTTTTTTTCAGCCTCAGGATGTTCTGCTTCACCTCAATTGAGAGTTCCTTAGACCGCATGTTGTCTGGTCACAGCAACAGCTTCCAAATGCAAAACCACACACCTGTAATCAACCCCAGACCTTTTAACTACTTCATTGATTACAGGTTAACGAGGGAGATGCCTTCAGAGTTAATTGCAGCCCTTAGAGTCCCTTGTCCAATTACTTTTGGTCCCTTGAAAAAGAGGAGGCTATGCATTACAGAGCTATGATTCCTAAACCCTTTCTCCGATTTGGATGTGAAAACTCTCATATTGCAGCTGGGAGTGTGCACTTTCAGCCCATATTATATATATAATTGTATTTCTGAACATTTTTTTTGTAAACAGCTAAAATAATAAAACTTGTGTCACTGTCCAAATATTTCTGGACCTAACTGTAGGTGTGTATTGCTAATCTAATGTAAATGACCTTAGTAGCCATTGTCGAGTCTGTGACTTGCAGACTCCATGTAGATATCTTCATGAGCCACGCTGTCTTTCTAAAGACGGCGGGTTTTAGTGGAAGAGAGCACCCACTGAGCCCCGTGTCTCCACAGCCATCATCTGGCGCTGTATCCAACTCTTCCAGCAGCCCTGACGTCGGGTGGCTTGCTGGGTAATAAGGGTTAATACTGGCTTTGTATTACTAGCTAGTATTAAGCCAGAGATTCTTAATGTCAGGCAAGTTTGACCCGGCCATTAAGAATCTCCAACAAAGGGTTAAAAAAAAAAACAAAAAAAAACACACGACACAGAAAAAAAAATACTTTAATAGAAATAAATACACAGACACACTTAGGGACTCCATGTTTTTTACCCCCTCTCAGCCCTCCACGATCCATGGTCTTCTTTCTCAACACATGCAGCTCTGCTACATTAGACAGCATGAGAGAAAGGACGCTGTGCTCCGTGCAGAAATCACTCAGAGTGACCACAGGCTCCCGGCTGTAAGCGACGGGTTGCCATAGCAACGCTGCTCCGATCACGTGATTCTGGTGCCGCTGCGTGTGGTAGCGGTGACGTCACAATCACCGCTACCAAGCGCGTTGCTCTGGCAACGGTGATCTCCGTTATTGACCGGCTGTGTCAGCCGGTCAATAAGGGAACGGGGAAGCAGAACGGGGAGTCGACCGTGTGCTAGAGCATGTCGCCGGTACACGGCGATACACAAACGTCAAACGTGCACCGTGTACCAGAGAGATGCAATGACAGGTCCTAGCATGACGCGTCATAGTCATGTGACCAGTCTGTAGCCTATGAGATAACAGACATGTGACTGGTCACATGCTATTTTGATGACGTCACGTAGGTCCTGCATCACTGCTGGTTACCAGGAGGACGCAGCGATTATCGGGAAAAATAGCGGCAAGAGACAGAGTGCAGGACGCATCCCGGGGACCGGTAAGTGTTATGGCAATGTTTATTAACTGTATGTGTACATTTGTAATGTGTTTTTATGTGTTTGTGATTGTCTCCCATTGTTTCCTATGGGTTCGAGTGGTTCGCCGAACCGGTTCGCCGAAGTCGAACGAGACCTCAGTTCGGCGAACCAAGCTCGAGCCGAACCGCGACCGGTTCGCTCATCTCTACTCTCAAGGCTTCTATCTAGGGGTATAGTGAGTATTTTGGACCCATAGGTACTTCACAGATTTTGCTAACATTACGTTGTCATATTGAGAAGTTTTATTTTTTTCTCAAAAATGTTGTTTTAGCATCAATTTCCTCACTTTTTCAAGAGGTAATTCCAAAAATTGGACCCCAATGTTTGTTACCCACTTTCTTATGAGCACGGTGATACCTCACATGTGGTCAGAAACTTTTGTTTGCACAAATGGGAGGGCTTGGAACAGAAGGAGCAATATTGGAATTTTGGAAAGGAAATTTGGCTGAAAAAGATTGCGGGTACCATGTCGCATTTGTAGGGCCCCTAAGGTACGTAAACAGCAGAAACCCCCCACAAGTGACCCCATTTTGGAAACTAGGCCCCTCAAGAAATTTATCTAGATGTTTGGCGAGTACCCTGAACCCCCAGGTGAGTATACAGCAGTTTGTGCAGTGACATCCAGGGGGTCATCGGAGTTGCCAATGAACTCTCATGAACCCCTGGAAGTCACCATCGTGACACTCGCTGTAGCGCAGTTGTCCCAGGGGTGTCATCAGGAGGTCATCAGAGTTTATTGTGAAATCCGATGACCTCCTGGACGTCCCTGCACACACGCTGCTGGCAGGATACTCACCTGTCACTAGCGATGTCCCCAGCGATGCTGTCCTCGGCAGTGCTGTCTCCTGCGCTGTCACTGCGATGCCCCTGCTCCCAGCTGCTCACTGCAGTGAATAATCAATGAAAATAATGAGCCGGGGTCAGGAGCGGGAGGCAGCAGAGCCGGGGACACCATCGCTGGATACAGGCAAATATAGAAAATCTTTTTATTTAAAAACCCGTGTTTTCTCCGGTTCGTGTCACACTGATGTCAAACGGATCACATCAGTGTGCGATCCGTGTGACACCCATACTGCCGGAGAAAAAAACGGACACGTCTCCGTGTGAAATAGCGGGGCCACACGGTCCATGTGAAAACACGGCTGTGCGAGTACACAATAGGGTAACATGGGTACGTGTGACATCCATGTTAAAAACGGATGTCACACGTACCTAAAACACAGACGTCTTAAACCAGCCTTATAGGAAGAAAGGGTTTTTTTGCACAGCCGGAACATTTTCGGCTTGTGGGTTTCTCCTTTTTCAGCGCGGGCAGTTTGTCCCCCTAAAAGGCTGAGAGAAAAAAAAAAAGATACTCATACCTGCCCCAAGAGAGGAGAACCCACACACTGCTCAAACATACAGGAATGGGAGTGAGTATGTGAGAGCAGCATACTGAATCCACCCCCCCCCCCCCCCGTTACAGGACTCACTGTAGTGGGGTTTACGCTGGGCTCCACAGATGAAAAGCGGGAAGACTGTTCACTCTTCATGATACAGAATATTTTTGTCCTACCTGGAGGTGCCTTCTGGCTGGGTACTTATAGAAAAGTGCCGGACCTCTACCACGCATCACCTGGATGCTGGCTCCTCCCTCCTTGGGAGGGGGGTCATCATGGGTAGGCCCGTAGGTGCACACCCAGAAAGCAGTGTCGTCTGTGGCGTGCACCCAAAGGTGGAATGCACCTGGAAGAAGCAAATACCGCCACCACCGGGGCGCGCGTATACAGGCAATCCCTGTGCGTTCCGGCCTGGAATGCACCACAGTGCATGCATACTGGCTAGGAATCAAAAGTGGAAGTGACGACTGCAGTCACTTCTCGTGCACACTGATGCACACAGACGCCGGCTGCAAGGAAGGAGGGGTATCAGGGGGGCTCAGGGAGGTCCCCGGCTCGTACATCACTATGCTTTATCCAACGATGCAGGAAGAGTGGGGAATTCCTGAATCACAAAGAGATGGAAGTAGCTACAGAGGAAGAGGCAGAGCCACGACCTCAGCTGCCCGGTTTCGGATTCAGGTAACTCCAATCACCGGCTACGGAGCACCACAGGACAAACTTTTCATACCCGATAGGGACAGGAAAAACACTGGAAATGAGGGGCCTTTTAACCTCTGTGTTTCCTGTCTGTGCCGCCCCCGTGCCAGCAGCCATGCTGCTCGGGTCCGGATCTGTGGTATGGCTCGAGGGACTCTACCGGACCCGGGGGTCACGCGGACACTTCGACTAAAAAGGGGGACGTATTTGTACGGGGGTTGTTGAAAACTGTCTGTGACACCACCCACGGTGTGTGGAGAGATGCAGCACCACCGCTACTATTGTAGGGCTCCCAGCGGTGATGGGCTGGCAGCTGGATGTTAACCCCTCCGTGGGCAGGGATGGATGCCCCAGGGCCCAATATCTCTGTGCAGGGGATGATTACGGCAGGGGCCGGCGCAACCGGTCAGGCCGGGAAAGTTACTCACTGTTGAATAAATCACACAAGTCTTTTGGTAAATCAAGGTGATGGTGACCGACTGCCGCAGACTGGTGTATCTGGTCCCACACCCGGGCTGATGGTCACTGCCCCTTTCATCTGCCCTTTGTGTTTCCTTGTGTAGACTTCCCGGTGTGTAACGCAGGAGTCCGCTCCCGGTCCTCTGGTTGGGAGCCGTGCCCGTCAGACGCTGACCCGTGGGATCTACAGGGCCCTGGCAGATGGCCTATCCCTCTCTGTGGGTGGTTGTCTACTTTTCAGGACTTAGGTTGGGACAAGACCTGGAATCCTGCCCTCAAATCGGGTAATTAGCTAGGCCGTCAGTGCCGATCCTGACTTCAGGGTACGAGTACCCCCTTTGTGTGCATGGTTTCTGGGTCAGTTCTCCGATGTCGGTACCGGCGGGCTACAACCCTTTCCCGGTCCACCTCGGATATGCCGAGCCATCTTCCCGTCTCCTGCTGGCGCTGACCACTGTCTGCCACCTAGCCAATGTGTCAGGGCTCTGACCCTGACACCCGTCAGCTTCTCCTCCTCACTCCTACTCCAAACTTATCTGGCCGTTTTCCCGCCCCGTACCCTTTCCGCCTGTTCCCACCCACTGGTGTGTCTGTCCTTCCCTGAGGGGGTGACTAGGGTTTTGTCGGCTGATTTAACCCTGTGTGGGAGCGGTGTTGTGCGGTGGCCTAATCTATGTGACTACCTGGTTTTGCCAGGGCGTCATCCTCCTGGTGGAGTATTTTTGTTTTGTTTTTTTTTATTTCTCTTAGGTAAAAAAAAAAAAAAAAAAAGGATCTGGGTCCATCTAGTTCAATCTTCCTTTGGCCTCCAACTACTGCCCTGTGCCCTCCAACAGATCTACCAAAACCGGAAGACCTCACTCATCAATAAAATTATTAAACTTTATTATTTCATCAATATTTGGAAAAACACACCCAGTGATTGTGGACACACACAGGGGCATAAAGGAGGATTTTGGGAGCAACCTAGGACTTAACCCTAAAGAGGTACAGCTCCTATATAACCTATGGGGTAATATGCACAAAAGTGTACACACAAGCGCCACACCTTTCTCTGGGCACCCCCGTTCAGTTTCAATAGTCCTAAATGCACCCTCAATAAAAAGTATTTACCACTAGCAGGGCCAGGAATTGGAGGAGGGGGGAGAAAACATTCTCTATGGGATCCCTATCTCACCCTATAGATCTCACTCCTACCTACCAACGGAGGGTGTGACGCCGTAACTGTTTTGGGCGCCCCCGTTCCACGTCGGCTGACCCTTGATACGCCCTGACTCCAAGTGGATAATACTAAAAATGGCACAACATTCGTACGTGATTCCAGGTGATAAAGTAATGAACCCACAACCTGTGATTTGATAGCATAAATATCCTTTCTCACCAAATTTGAAATTGAAAGTCAATATGCTATCACTTAAATCCGTACTTTCTTGTAACCATTAAACATGGATACACACAGAACTTCCAATTATGCAGGTATGTCAAACAAGCACTTAGATAATAGATTCCTCAATTGTGCATTTATATTTAAGCAAATTCCTGCATATTATGAAGCCAACAACAAATCAAAAAATTTTTTTGAAATTCCAAGGGGGAATTATTAAATTCCAATTACTTCCCTTTTAGATGTATCTTTTCAAACCGCCTCGACGCGTTTCCCCTTCATTTTAAATTCAAGGATCATCAGGAGGCAAAGAATCCTAGTTGTCAGATGTAGTGATCCATGGCTGTATGCCCTGATCACAGAGTATGCAGGGTTTAAAAGCCGGTGCCATCAGATCACATGGACAAAACCGACCAATCAAAATCACTGGCTAATTAGTTTCTGCTGATTTTTGCTTCACATACCCACTTTGATGCACGCAGGTGCTATGTAGTTGTATGCAAATTCAGACAGATGCAGCAACCAAACGAGTGCCGCCCCTTTTCTTTAAAATCATTGGATGTAAACTCCCCCATATTATCACAATCATATTCTCCCACAAAAAAAAGCGATATTTATTCATCACAAATGTTCAGCTTAATCCAGATGCTGTATGCTATGATATATTGCATTATTCCTAAAGTCTTGGATGCTACCACAGAATCGTGCCTGCACACTAAACTTCCAGCTGAATACATGTAAAAAAGCCTCCACGAACATCACCCAATCAGATGCTGTATTTCAGGAAAGCCTCCAATCATGAAAGGCCGCCACATCTAACCCAATCAGCCGCATGCACGTCACAAAATAGGACGCCACCCAATCGGAATATCCTTCCAGATTGACGTCACCGCGCACGCGCGCCAGAACGCCAGATTCACTAGTACTTGAGAAGGTTTTATCGCCTCCACGAGCATCAACCAATCCGATGCTGTATTTCAGGAAAGCCTCCAATCATAAGAGGCCGCCACATCTAGCCCAATCAGCCGCATGCACGTCACAAAAATAGGACGCCAACCAATCGGAATATCCTTCCAGATTGACGTCACCGCGCACGCGCGCCAGAACGCCAAATTCACTAATACTTAAGAGGATTTTATCGCGCATGCGCGATAGAGACCCCCGGCCTCACCGAAGCGTCCCATTACATCAAAGCAACAGATGCATTAGGCGTTGTTGCGCACGCGCGGAGAAATGTGAGCTTCTAAGGAGCACAGGACACATCCATTAACCCCTACAGGGTTAGAGAAAATTTCAATAGAGTGTCACGAGCTCTAAAGTGACGGCGCAATTTAAGGGGATGTATTTTATTATTTAGGGAGATGTGATATCCTTATCAGTATTTTATTATTTAGGGAGATGTGCTATCCTTATCAATAACAGCATGAATAAGATGGAGGGGCGGGGGAGGGGGTGAGGGAGAGGGGGAGGGGGGGAGGGGGGGGAGAGGGGGGGGAAATGGAAAAGGGGGGGCCATCAATTATAGGCAACAAACAGACCCAATTTTCAATGCCAGTGATTTTGAACATCTTCAGATTATGAAGGTGTAAAGAACTAATGCCCGTAAATCCCCTTTCTCGGGGCAATGACGGGTTGGGTATAAATTAAACGGGACCTAATATTTATTTTTATATTTTATTTTTATTCTCCATTAATATGGGACCAATTTAGAACAAGTGAGACAAAATAAAAGGCATATACTATATATAAACCACTGGAGAATATTATTTATTTTGGTTTATAGAAATGGGGAATAAGTTAGCCTATCGTTGAGACCCATTGGCACCTGTGTTTTTAAAAAATAAATCCATCTACATTCTCTCTGTAGAATTCTCCTATCCAAGTCACCACCCCTAGGGCTTGCTTTAACCACTTCAATGATGACAAACGAGATGGACTTGCTGTTACCCTGATGAAATTCCCAGACGTGACGGGCCAAGGGGGTGTCCCTCTTGTGTCTGATGTCCCCCAAATGCTCTCCGATGCGTCTACGTAGCTCCCTTGTAGTCTTGCCCACATAATTTAGGGGACAACTACAAGTCGCCATATAGACCAACCCACTTGTCTTGCAATTGCAAAAATCGTTGATGACATATTTTTTACCAGTACTAGCACTGAAAAAATGTTTGGATTTAACCACCCAATTGCAATACTTGCAGTCCCCACACCGGAAGCATCCTAACGGTTTCCTTTCAAGCCAAGTGCCTGGGGGAACTGGTCTCTGATAGTGGCTGTGGACCAGTTGATCCTTCAGCGAAGTTCCACGTCTGTAAGTGATGGATGGACAGGGAGCAATATTATTACAAATGTCTGGATCGGCACGAAGGATTCCCCAGTGTCTTCGGAGTATGCCATAGATTCTTTCTGACTGACAGTCGAAAGTACCAATAACTCTAATAATTTCCTCATCCTTCTCTTTCTCCCGAGGTTGTAAAAGAGAATCCCTATCTCTATTTAGGGCATGCTTAAAGGCTCCTCTTAACACATCATCCGGATAGCCTCTTTGTCTAAAGCGCTCTTGTAGGTCCCTAGATTGCTCAAAAAAGTCATCTCCCTTAGAACAATTTCTCCTCATACGGAGATACTGTCCTTTAGGTATTCCACGTTTTAAAGGGACCGGATGGAAACTATCCCATCTTAAAAGGTTATTTGTTGAGGTTGGTTTCCTATAAGTTCGAGAGGAAAGATGACCCTGATTATCCACTGAGAACACAATATCCAAAAAGGCCAATGATGATGACTCTATTTCGCTTGTAAATGACAGACCAAAATCATTAGTGTTAATCTCCTTGATGAATCTATGGAAGTCTATTTTACTACCTGACCAAATCAAAAAAATATCATCGATGAATCTCCCCCAGAAGTGGATCAATTTGACCCACCAGGGAGATTCATCGGAAAAAATGACGGTTTCCTCCCACCAGCCCAGGAGCAAATTTGCATACGATGGGGCACAGGAACTCCCCATCGCAGTGCCCCTGCGCTGATGGAAGTACTTACCGTCAAAAACAAAATAATTGTGCGTCAGGGTATATGTCAAAAGCTCCAATATTAAGTTGTTATGGGGTTGCAAGTACACTGCTCTAGACCTAAGATAATGACGTACTGCTCCAATACCCCTAGCATGTGGTATGGAGCTATATAGGGCTTCCACATCAATTGATGCAAGGAACATATCTGATTCGATCAAGACCCCGTCTGTTTTCAAAAGGAGATCAGAGGTATCCCTGATATAGGATGGTAGGGCAAGGACGAAGGGTTTGAGGATTACATCGATATAAATACCAACATTTTGGGTAATTGACCCCACTCCCGAAACTATTGGGCGTCCCTTAAGTGGGGGATATCCCTTATGAATTTTCGGGAGTGTGTAAAATGTGGCCACTGATGGTTTAGTTGGTAATAAAAATTCATATTCCTTCTGGGAAATTAAATGTGTCTCAAGGGCCTGATCCAAGATCACTGTGAGCTCAAGCAAAAATATACCCGTGGGGTCGGTCTCCAGAACCCCATAAGTTGTTTTATCATCCAGGAGACACTTGCACATACCTCTATATACATCATGGTCCATCACAACAAGGTTACCACCTTTATCTGATGGTTTCACTATAATCATCTGATTATTTCTAAGCAGTCCAAGGGCCTCCCTTTCACCCTCAGTAAGATTATTTGGATATGAACCACCCTGCAATCTTGCAATGTCATCCTCAACCAGTTTAAGGAATATATCAATGCTTGATAATTCACTTAACGGAGGTAACCTCTTACTCTTATTGCACAGCTCTGTAAAAGGACCATGACTTCTGTCTCGTTCTCCCTCCTCCAAGAGTTCCGTCAGGATATTTACTCCCTCCAAGTCAGAGACCTCAATCCCCAGTTGTTTACATTTCTCACTGTCATTGTTTTTAAAAAAAAATTTCCATTTAAGTTTCCTACAAAACAAATTAATATCTTTAGTCCAAGAAAATCTGTCAAATGACTGTGTTGGTACAAAAGACAGACCCTTTCTTAGGACGGATAACATATCATTTGTGAGAACGAGTGGGGAGAGATTTATTATCTGGTTATCATTCAAGTTTTTACGCCTGTTTGATCCCGACTCCTCAGATTGTAGGAGTTCGGGATTCCCTTCTCTAAAAAAGAAGGAGCAGCAACAGATGAGGAGGAAAAATGAGGCGAGGCAGAGCCTGAGACAGACTGTGTTGGGCCCCGAAATGGTCTTATTTCTGCGTTCGAGCCATGAGAGAAATAATTCCCTCTCTGATTGCGCCATCGCTGTCTACGAGGTGGTCTATTGATATGACCCCTTCCTCTATAGTAATCCCCTGAATAAGATGGACCCCCTCTTTCTGAATCCGAAAACTCCTGATCCGACGAAGATATATCTGTATATATTTTCGGCTCACTAGATGTTGTAAAATTATAGGCCCTCTTATCCTTGAAATCACGCAAAAATTGTTTATGTTTTCGCTTTTTTAAGGTTGCTTGGTACTTTTCAATACTATTCTGCAAGGATATTTCTTTCCTCCCGAAATCAGAATCACTTTTCAACTCCAATGCCTTCTTTCTCAGTATGTCCAATTTGGTCAAAGATTCGTTATAGTTTATTTTTTCTTTTTCAAGGAGCAATTGCATAAACCTTAATGAGGACCCCACTGACTCTTTCTCCCAGTTGGACAAAAACTCAGGATCCTGCAACCTTGGGGCCGGATTTATATTGATCCGCAATCCCCTAGGGACAATGTTCTGCTTGATGTAATTTTCTAGGGCCTTAACTTCCCACCAAGCCCTCAAGTTTTCAGAATAAAGGTCCTGCAAATCCCTAAAAATAACTTTTAAGGAAGAAGAATTTGATCCTGAGTTTGTGTCCTCCGTGGAGAAGGCCTGAACTGCGTCCTCCAACCAATCGTCTGCTCCAACAGGTCCCGATAAAAAACCCGCCATAGAACCTTGGGTTATTATCAAAAACAATTAATTTGAGTTGAGTTTTTAGAACCAAAACCGGAAGACCTCACTCATCAATAAAATTATTAAACTTTATTATTTCATCAATATTTGGAAAAACACACCCAGTGATTGTGGACACACACAGGGGCATAAAGGAGGATTTTGGGAGCAACCTAGGACTTAACCCTAAAGAGGTACAGCTCCTATATAACCTATGGGGTAATATGCACAAAAGTGTACACACAAGCGCCACACCTTTCTCTGGGCACCCCCGTTCAGTTTCAATAGTCCTAAATGCACCCTCAATAAAAAGTATTTACCACTAGCAGGGCCAGGAATTGGAGGAGGGGGGAGAAAACATTCTCTATGGGATCCCTATCTCACCCTATAGATCTCACTCCTACCTACCAACGGAGGGTGTGACGCCGTAACTAAATAGTATTTGTGAAGTATAAAGGAAATGATACATTGTTTTCTAAATATTGTAAAAACTATAAATCTGGACTTGTGACGTGCATGTGTAGTTAGCTCTATTGAGTCAATACTATGTAGGACCACATTGATGATGCTGCCACCACCTTGTGTAACATGAGGGTGGTGTTTTCAGGGTGATGTGCAGTGTTAGTTTAGCACCACATAAAATGTTTTGTTTTTAGCACAAAGTGTTCTACTTTGATCTAATCTGACCAGATCACCTTCTTCCACATGCTCCCTGTGTCCGTTAGAGGTCATGTGGAAGAAGGTGCTCTGGTTAGGCGAGACCAAAGTTAGGCTGTGTGCGCACTTTGCGTTGAGGTAGTTGCAGTTCTAAACGCATCCTCTGGCAGAAATTGTCTGTCAAATTTGGTTTTGACCACAAAAATGCTATAAATACGCTTGCTTTTTTACCACGATTTACATGTATATCAAATACACTGCTAAATAAAGTTTAAACATTCAAACACTATGAAAAAAAATGATAAATATGATTAAAATCATACACAAAATATCTTATTATAATAACTGTGTGCTAATATTTATTTATAAAATAACGTTAAATTATTGATTTTCATAAATTTGTCGGAGTGTGTGTGTGTGTGTGTGTGTGTGTGTGTGTGTGTGTGTGTGTGTGTGTGGACACATCATGCCCTCATGTCAAAAATGCATGCATTTAATTTGTCAAAAAAGCATGTTAAACGCTAGGATTTTGATGTAGAATGCGTTTAGAAACTTCTCACTGACTAATGTTGGCAAAACGCTGCCAAAAATGGCAAAACCAATTGACATGTTGCTTCTTTAAACACAGATTTTGACAAATTTCCTGCAACTCAAACGCAGCGTTTGTAACAGTATTGTGTGCCAAAGAAAGCCGTATTTCCCATAAACTTTGCCTGATAATCAAAACGCATGCATTTTGGCATTAAAACGTTCAAAACGCTGCAGAATCGCATGTAAAAACGCAACGTGGGCACATAGCCTTAAACGTCTTGGGCTGAATACAAAACTCTGTGTGGCAGAAAACTAACTGCACATTACTCTGAAAACTCCATCTCCATCATCACACATGGTGGTGGTAGCATCATAATGTCAGGAGGCTTATCTACAGCAGACAGGGAAGCTGGTCAGAGCTGATGGGAACATGGATGGAGCCAAATACACGGCAATCCTGGAATAAAACCTGTTTGAGACTGCAAAGGATTTGAGACTGGTGCGTATGTTCACCTTCAGCAAGACAGGAACCCTTAAAATACTACCAAAGCTACAGTTAAATGGTTTAGATCAAAGCATAATCATGTATGTGAATGCTCCAGTCACAGTCCAGATCTAAATCCCAAAGAGAAACTGTGGAAACACTTAAAAATTGCATTTCAGAGATGATCCCTGATAAGATCAGACTTGGAAATGTGTGACGCCCTTGCCTATCAGGTAGTCATAGGGTATTGTGTAATCTGCTCTTCTGTGCAATATCCACCTCCTCCTTGGTTACGGGTCCCTGACCTTTGGTGTTGCCAAGAACAAGCTAATCAAAATCCTAGGAACACTCTGCACCACAACCACCAGACACACCAGTGGCTAACCCGAAGGGAATAGGGTCGCCCACTTGGGGGTTTGGTTAAGGGTCAGGAGTGTTAGGAGACAGTTAAGTGGTGACTCTCGAGAGGAGAGGTCAGGAGCTGGGCTCCTTGAGACTACTAGGTGGCAGACGTTGGTCTGGGACTGGTAGGAGCTGGACCCCGGTCGCATGGGATCGTTACAAGGGGCACAGACTGTCGAGGAGGACAACTGGTGGCCTTGTGCCATCACCGGGCAGGCGCCAGGGCACGACGGGTACGTGGACCCTAGGTCAGGAAGTAGCTTCAGGCGTCCTGGCAATTTACCCGACGAGGATAAAGCCTTCAAGATCCGTTCTCCACCCGCTCCAAAATCAGGGTACTAACGCAACAAGGGGGATAGGACTTTCCCACTACACAGTCCAGAAAATCCCAAGCGTGAACCCTGAGCGCAAGCTCACCCAGTTAGCCATACTGGTGAGCGTGACCCGATTAGTTTCACACTAAAAAGGGACCAACTAAAGAACAAGGTGCCAAGGCAAAGGTCACAGACTAACAGGCAACACCAACGGGCACGGGATCCAGGCGTGCTCCCTCTAAGCGACAGCGGTGTCAAGAACTTTGGTTTACCACAGTTTTCTGTGTCAGCATTATTGGACTGAGTGAGTACACAAGTGACTCTTACCATCCCAACGGCACCTCCCCGTCGCCTTCATCGAGTCCCGTGGCATTCTCCCTACCCGTGGAGGGGTTAAACACCTAGCTGCCGACACCATCGCCACCGGGTATTCCCAACTGCAGCTGAGGTACTCCACCTTACCACGCACCACGGGTGACGTCACAAACTTTACACATCATCCCCTGTAAATACATCCCCCTTTATTCCGAGTGGCCGTGCGGGCCCCAACCTCCGGGTCCAGAGATCCCTCGATACACCGCGGATCCGAGCAGCCCGGCTACTGACGCGGTGGGCGGCACAAATGAGAAAGCGTATTTCATTAGGATCGGTCCGTGAATATGGAAAAAGCGATTACCAAGATCACTGTGTTGGACAGCAGTGTGTATAAAACTGTTACCGTGCGACTTTGTGCAATGAAGGTTTAACCCTAGAACGCATACCTGGGGCCTCACAGCCCTGCTAGGTCACTTGTTTTCTATGGTAGATTTCTATGGTTGCGCGTTCTAGGGTTAACTAAACCACATACATGTATGGTGGACTGTGGTAAAGCACTGAATCACAAGACATGCATGTATGTGATTTTGTGTTAAGGCATTAATGTGTATCGGGACTAGAGATGAGCGAACCGGCCGTGGTTCGGCTCGAGTTCGGTTCGTCGAACGGGGGTCCCGTTCGAGTTCGGTTCGGCGAACCGAACTCGAACCGCATAGGAAACAATGGCAGGCAATCACAAAACACATAAAAACACCTAGAAAACACCCTCAAAAGGTGTCCAAAAGGTGACAAACAACTCACAACACAAACACATGGGAAAGTGACAAGGACAAATTCTCATGTGAAAACAAAAGAGCTGGACAAGGAAAAAGAGGAGGAGACACAGCTATAGGCATGGCACGCCCTTCTAAAATCATGTAAAACACCACAAGGTGACTCCAAGCGAAGTCTCCCTTTTTTCCAAAAATTGGGCCACACAGACACCCCATCAGTGGCAGCACTTGTGCCCTAGTTGCAAACAGGATGTTTTGATTTGCATCAAGCACATTCCAAATCCACAAGCATTTACTCTCCCCAGGATGACACAGGGTTAGTAAATTCCTTGTGGATCCATGACTTGTTCATTTTGATGAACGTTAGTCTGTCCACATTGTCACTGGACAGATGCGTGCGCTTATCTGTCAGCACACACCCAGCAGCACTGAAGACACGTTCTGAGACAACGCTGACAGCTGGACACGACAAAATCTCCAAGGCGTAACTGGAGAGCTCTGGCCATTTTTCAAGATGTGAAGCCCAAAATGAGCAAGGCTCCATTTGCAAAGTCATGGCATCGATGTTCGTTTGGAGATACTCCTGTATCATCCTCTCCAGCCGTTGACTATGTGTCAGACTTGTTGTCTCTGGTGGCCTTGCAAAGGACGGTCTAAAAAAATTCTGAAAAGATTCCATAAAATTGCTGTTACCAGCACCAGATACGGTGCTACTGGTACGGGTAGACTGTTGAAGATGACGAGACCGTCCCATGTTTGTCAAGTTACAACTGGGAGATTCACTTCCTGCACCTGCACGGTTGTTTGGTGGAAAAGCCGAGCTAAGATCGAGTAACAGCTTCTGCTGATACTCCTGCATACGTGCGTCCCTTTCTATGGCTGGAATTATGTCACAAAATTTGGACTTGTACCGGGGATCTAATAGTGTGGCAAGCAAGTAGCCATCATCACTTCTAATTTTGACAATACGAGGGTCATGTTGGAGGTAGTGCAGCAAGAAGGCGCTCATGTGTCTTGCGCAGCCATGTGGACCAAGTCCACGCTGTGTTTGTGGCATAGAGGTGCTAACCGTGCTTTCTTCCTCTGACATCTCCCCCCAACCTCTTTCAACTGAAATTTGACCAAGGTCTCCCTCATCCGCTGAGTCTTCCATGTCCATGGACAGTTCGTCCTCCATTTCTTCATGTTCTCCTGCACCTTCCTCAACATTTCGCCTGCTACCATGCGCCCTTGTTGATCCCTGTCCCCCATGGTCCCATGCCTGCCGCGTTGGTGATGATGAACGTCTGGACCTTGGTGATGTTGTGTCTTGCGCATATGAATCCTCCTGTAGTTCCTCCCCTTCCTGTTGTCTCACCCCCTGACTCCAAATAGTGTTTAGCGTGTGCTCCAGCATGTAAATGACTGGAATTGTCATGCTGATAATGGCATTGTCAGCGCTAAACATATTCGTCGCCATGTCGAAACTGTGCAGAAGGGTGCATAGGTCCTTGATCTGAGACCACTCCATCAGGGTGATCTTCCCCACCTCTGCATCTCGTTGGCCCAAGCTATAAGTCATGACGTATTGCACCAGGGCTCGGCGGTGCTGCCACATTCGCTGTAACATGTGGAGAGTCGAATTCCAGCGTGTCGCCACATCGCATTTCAGGCGATGAACAGGCAGGCCGAAAGACTTCTGGAGCGATGCAAGTCACTCAGCTGCGGCGGTTGAATGGCGGAAGTGAGCAGACAGTTTTCGTGCCCTGGTCAAAAGGCCATCTAGGCCGGGATAGTGTGTTAAAAATTGCTGGACAACAAGGTTCAATACGTGAGCCATACAAGGCACGTGTGTCACCTTGCCCAGGCGAAGGGCCGCACCCAGGTTTGCAGCATTGTTGCACACGGCCTTACCAGGCTGCAGGTTGAGTGGAGACAACCATTTATTAAACTCAGTCTCCAGAGCTGCCCACAACTCAGCCGCTGTGTGACTCCTATTTCCAAGACATGTCAAGCTAAAGACCGCCTGATGCCGTTGCGCTCTGCTGCCAGCATAGTAATGAGGGGTGCGCGATTCCTTCTGCGCAGTGAGAACGCTGGTGGCCTGACCAGGCAGGCTTGGGGCGGAGGTGTAGGACCCAGATGAGGTGGAGGAGGCAGAAGCAGTGGCGGAACTTGGACAGACAGGATTGACACACAAGTCGTGGGGACGGCAAGACTTGTGCAGCAGACCCTTCACCATCTATCACCATAGTTACCCAGTGCACAGTCAGCGACATGTAACGTCCGTGTCCATGCTTACTGGTCCAAGTATTGGTGGTGAAATTCACCCGTTCACACACAGAGTTTCAAGGAAGCGGTGATGTTGTGTGCGACATGCTGGTGTAGCGCAGGCACACCTTTCTTAGAGAAGTAGTGGCGACTGCGTATCTGGTACTGGGGCACAGCGACAGACATAAGGTCTCTAAAATCCTGTGTGTCCACCAGGCGGAAAGGCAGCATTTCAGTAGCCAAGAGCTTACAGAAGGATAAAGTCAACCTCTTAGCTTTGTCATGGGTCGCAGGAAATGGCCTTTTATTTGTCGACATCTGAGGAACAGAGATCTGGCTGCTGTGTGTAGACTGTGTTGAGTAGGGTGTCCCTGGAAAAATGCAGGTTTGTGAGGAAAGTGCAGTCGGAGACATGATGTTGCCTTCATCCAACGTTGGTGCTATCGATGTCTGAGAGAGCTGTACACACGCACTTGTTTCCCCTTCCAAACCAACTGACGACCTACCAAGCAAACTACCTGTTGCGGTTACAGTGGTGGAAATTGTGCGTGGAAAACCAGGTGTGACAGCTGTCCCACAGTCCTAGAAGATTAAGAGCGCGCGGATGCACTGGAAGGGGCAGGCGTTGGATGGTTCGCTCCGCTAGGCCGCATTGCAGCACAGTGAGCTTCCCACTGGGACATATGATATTTATTCATGTGACGATTCATGGAAGAAGTTGTCAAACTGCTGAGGTTTTGCCCTCTACTAACAGAATCACGACAAATTTTACACATCATATAATTTGGGCGATCTTTTGCTATGTCAAAAAAGGACCAGGCTAGGCAAGGCTTAGAGGGCATGCGACCTGCTGAGCCCCTTCGACTAGTGCTCAGAGGCAGAGTGGTGGCTGAGGATGCAGTTGTAGACGTGCTACCAGTGCTCCGACTCTGTCCAGGAAGGCGCAAGGTAACTTAGTCGTCGGTTGCATCCTCCTCCACCGCCTCTGTTGACCTCCTCGAGTGCCTGACTGTGGGTTAACAGTAGGTGGGATCTAGAACTTCCTCATCAATTGTTGTGTTTGCACTCCCCTCACCCTCAGACCGAGCCTCTTCTTGCCCTGACCGAATATTTAAGTTGTTATCCCAATCTGGTATCTGCGTCTCATCGTCATCAGTATGCTCCTCATTGTCTATAACAACAGGTGTTACAGTTTGTGAAAAAGGGTCAACATTATGCTCAGAAACTTGGTCCTCACGGCCTGAATCAGAGTCACAAAGGTTCTGGGCATCACTGCAGACCATTTCCTGGTCTGTACTCACTGTAGCTTGGGAGCACACCTCTGATTCCCAGGCTATAGTGTGACCGAACAGCTCTGCAGACTCAGCCATCTCAGTTCCACCATACTGTGCAGGGCGGATGGAGACTTCAGAGCTGGGAGAATGCAAGTGTGATTGGGCTGACAACTCAGAGGACTGGTGTTTTTTGGATGCGGTAATTGAGGTGGCGGAGAGGGCACTTGTTGGACCACTTGAGATCCATTCAAGCATTTTCCTTTTTTGGCCATCATCTACCTTTGTTCCAGTTGTTCGTGTCCATAAAAAAGGGAGCACATCGGATTGTCCACGGTAAGTAGTAGACATCTTACTTTTGCTGGAACATGGTCTATCTTCAGCAAATGTTAATGGAGCTTTGCCACCTTTCCCACGGACAAACCCTTTTTTTCCTTTTCCAACACGCCTCTTCCCCTTTCCACCAGCATCTGTCATTTTGCCACTCATTTTGATTGCGACAAGATTGTGCACTTAAAATGTGGTAGTAAAAATTGAGAGGTGGTGTAGATTTCAGCGGTGGTCTAGCTTTATTAACAGCAGAATAAACAACAATAATTATCCCTGACAATGCAACTACGGCCCTTAAACTGGCAGCATAGTTTGCTAGTATAATGGCTTAGTAACAATGAGTTTGAGTGTGCAATGCAGGCAGACGTGCTGCAAATATCTTTGCACTAGTAGGACAATAATGAAGTCCAACAGCCACGTTTAGGATGCCACTAAGTTTCCTCAGTGTTTGCTAGTATACTGGCTTAGTAACAATGAGCTTGAGTGTGCAAAGGGCAGGAGGGTACTGTGGCAGGGTTGTGGGTCTGGGTAGAGGAAAGGAAGCCTCCCTTTCTATCCCTCCTAATGGGGAAATACAGCGAGGAAATCTCTGACCTTAGCTACACAGACGCTGTCATCTTGTGTAGCTGTTAAAATCTGTTTTCACGGACCTGACTGTCACCTATGGCTCTGACTCTGCCGGTATTAGCCCTTACAAGGGCTGAAAGAAACTTCTATCCCTATTCTGTATAGCGCTGTGTATAGAGCATACACAGCAGTATCAGAGACAGGAGCTACGCCAGTGGTGACTGACACCAAGACGCAGAAGGCAGATAATGGCGTGCTGGAGGAAAATGTCCGTTTTTATAATGCAGGGACATGTGACATGGACATCCTATCACACATGCCGTTGCTTCTCTGGCTAAAAGTCCACTTAACTGTGTGTGTGTGTCTGGGATTGGCTGACATGCTGGCCCGCCCCACTACACGCGCGCGCTTAGGGAAGGAAGACCAGGAAAAAAAAAAAAAAATGGCGATCGCCATTATCCAAACAGCAGTGATCTGAATGCGCTGTTCCCGCACACTATACGCTGAAATTTCATAATAGTGTGAGTCACAGAGTGACTTACACTATTACAGCGGAAAGCCAACTAGTAATTAGCTTGTCTTTTTGCTGCTAGAACCGTTCTTGAACGTATCTAGAACTATCGAGCTTCAGCAAAAAGCTCGAGTTCTAGTTCGATCTAGAACAGCCCCCAAAATCACTTGAACCGCGAACTGGAGAACCTCGAACCGCGCTCAACTCTAATCGGGACCTTTACACAGTGGCTGTAAGGGAAAGAAAAAAAAAAAAAAAAAAAAACCCAAACAGTAATTTCTGTATTTCTCTTAGCATGGTCATTTTTTTGTACTGTGACTCATTAAGTTTAGGTAACCCCCGCTACATACTACTGATTGACCACCGTGATCCCACTTTAATAGCTATGCTCTCAAAGGTAGCTTCATTCTTAAAGAAGGCTGTATGTATAACTAGTTACAGGACGGCCTGTGCCTAGGGTGGCAAGAAAAAGGCAAGCGGCACTTTAAAGAGAAAGTAACCACTTCCCTTTTTTCCTGTGACGTCAGTGAAGTGAGAAATCTGTAAATGAGCACAAAGCTGATAAGTAGTGCAGAATGTTCAGTCACAGAAGAGATAACCTCTATAGAGAAAAAATAATTTTAAATTTCAGCCTACCATCATATCCATATTACTCCTCAGTTCCTGATGCTCGGAAACAACTAGGGCTTGGACTCCCGGAGGTAAGTAGCTTCAGACACCGTAAGACAATAATCCAGCACCAGGGAAAAAAGGCTTCATCATAAATTTAAAATGTAACTTTTATTGGATCCTATATTAAAATCCATAGACAGATGTATTAAAATTCTAGGAAACCTGACATGTTTCGGATCTACCAAATTTGATCCTTACTCATAGGTAACCTGGACTATTGTGAGAGACATAATATAACTTTCATTTATTTAGAGGAAGGAAAACTCCTCAACTAGAACTACCGAAAACCAATCAATCAAGTCAGGATAATCAGGGAAGGATAGTGTTTGATTCACATTAGTTCTCAAGTTCACCCATAAGAAATTGTTCTAATATAGACTTTGATTAAATATCACAAAGACAGTGTGATCATAATTCAGATATTATCTGTTACATATACCTATTTTTTATTTATTTATTTTTTTAATATCATAGTTATAAATGTGCAGATCCACTTATGTATCCCCTTTTCACATTCCATTTTAGTCTCAATTCAAAACAGATAAATCACTATGGGCATTTAGACCATGTGGGGCTCTGGCTTGTAGTTGTAATATCAAATATGCTTCTCTAGATCTCACGGTTTTCAGCCAGTCGCCACCCCTAGTCTGTTTGCTAACATATTCAACACCTATAACCTGTAAAGTATCTGTATTTCCCTCGTCAATATCTTTAAAATGTTTTGATAACAGACAGTGATTTAGTATTAGATGCTGATGTCGCGGGCGGGGAGGGCGCTGCGCTCACCACGCTCGGGTCCGGCGCTGCTGCTGCTGCTCGGTGGCTCGAGCGGTGGGCCGGATCCGGAGACTCGAGCGGCGCTCCTCGCTCGTTAGTGAAAGGAGTAGTTTGGTTTGGGGATTTGGTCCGTGACGCCACCCACGGTTTGTGGTGAGGTTGGGGCACCACCGCCGCTATTGACGGGGATCCCGGGAGCGATGGCAGGGAGCAGCTGGGATGTTTCTCTCCCCTCTGTGGGCAGGGCTGTCGGTGGTCCCGGGGACCGGTGAGGTGACGGGGAGGCAGGGTTGGCGAGTTGCAGGGTCGCTTGGACTGTGCAGCGCGGTGCCGGTCGGCACGGTAGTACTCACTCAGCCACAAATGGATGCAAAGTCTCTGGTAAAACAAACGGCTAGATGGACGGGTCCCGCAGCCGGCTGCTGTGGCTTCTCCCGGACGGTTGGTGGTGGCTGCCTTTCCCTGCACCTTTTGTGTATCTTCGGTCCCGATGGCTTCCCACCAGTAACCCGCTCCTCAGCGTGGATATGTGCTGGAGGAGCCCTTTTGCCCGCAGGCTCTGGCCCTGGGAACTCTAGCTGTGGCGGTAGCTGTATTTCCCTTTTGCTGTTTCAACGGTTGCCTTCAAATCGGGTCTTGGCTGCTAGGAAACCCCTGGGGTTCCGGTCACTAACGGATTTGACCTGTTTAATGGCGACTTCAAGCGTGGTCTGGGTCCGCAGGCCCTGCCGGTTTGTGCAGGCTTCACTTCGCTCACCGGTTTGGTACCGGCGGGCCACCGCCCGTCCCCGGTCCTACGGTTCTGCGTTGATCTGCCTCTCCTGCAGACGACCACCACCGTCTGCCAACCTTGCTCTTGGTGCCCGGGCCACGTACCCAGACACGGTCAGTTTGCTCCTCTCTTGCCACTTCCCTAACTCTGACTCCTACCGACTGCACTGACTTCCTTTTCCCGCCTCCAGGACTGTGAACTCCTCAGTGGGTGGGGCCAACCGCCTGGCTCCACCCCACCTGGTGTAGACATCAGCCCCTGGAGGGAGGCAACAAGGATTTGGTGTCTGGCTGATGTGCCTATCTCGGGGTGGGGGGTGTTGTGTTGTAGTCCTTGTGACGACCTGGATAGTCCAGGGTGCCACACTGATATAGCTCCGGATATATGTTCTCCTATTCTCCGTTTTAAAGTTCTAATCATGCATCCAACATAATATTTACTGAAAGGAGGTGCATGAAGCCAAATATATCACGTGTCGTTGAGCAGTTAATGAAGTTACAATACTTTTTTCCTGTATTGTCACAAAAATCCTTGCTTTTCTTCATGTATTTATATAAGCCACGTGTGCTTCCCCCACATTTCTACGATCCTGTTAAATGGAGCCATGTATGAGTTCTTTCTTTATGTGAAAAAAGACTGGGTGAAATCATATTGGAGATACTAGTCCCCTTTCTTACCACAAAATTAATGTGATAAACCAATACTGAATGCGATTGTCAGAAACCGAAAGGTCAACTGACTTGTATCGGTAAAGACAGAAAAGGGCCCACTAAACAAAAAACAGTGCAGGGGCTCAAAATGAGGGTGCCAATGAAAACCCTACTGTATAAGGCATAATAATGGAAAAATCTCACTGGTATCTCTTAATGCTAGATTTCCTGGTGATTATAGGATCTCAGAGGGGAAGCCACTTGTACATAGCTACCAAGAACCCCTCAAATAACGATCCATTGGTGGCGTGCTAGTCTCCCTACGCGTTTCGTCATACAGCACTCATCAGGGGAGCTTTTCTGGATAAGAGTAAAGAATAACACACCTCTTGTGCAGAGGTAGACGCCAGACCAGATTGCAGAAATTCAAAGATATAAATAGAGGCGGGAAATAACAATCGTAATCTCATCGGCTGTTCAGAGTCACGTGACCTAGTTAGACACAAAGGCATCTACTGCGCATGCGCCCGTCGTATACATATAAAGCCATAAAATTTGCAAAAAATAAAGTCCACAGAGTGTATCAAATATAGCGTACACATACACAACGCACGCCCGATTAAAAAGCTGTGTGTGCCCGGGTAAGGCGAGATGGAAACGGGACTTAAAGCGCATGCGCACCCGACCAAAAAAGAACGAGATATAGAGCACATGCACGCCCGACCAAAAAAGAACGGGATATAGAGCACATACGCGCCCGACTTATCAACCATCGCACAAAATATTACGAAGGCGAAGGGGGCCATACATCGTCACCATATGAGACGATCACGTGGATAAATAAACATCCTAGCAAGACGTCATGCAGGGACGGGAACACATAGTAATGATGCACACATTATCCACACAGGCAACATTCTGTGTGAATAGAAAAAGGTCACATCACAAACAAGTTAAATCACCCCTAATAGGATAAAGAAGGCAATGACAAAAATTCAGTCGTTTTCGAAACGGGTAAAAATAATGTCCGTTGATAACAGAAAATTTTTGGCCTATATAGAAGCAAAGCAAAATTGGATCAAAATTGGTGCTCAAGGGTATTTATGACCGGATTGCCAGAAACAGGAAAGGGCAAAGACAGATGGAAATCCGAAAGAAAAAGGTGTGATCAATGCAAGGGATGGATGATAACATCAGGGAGAGAGACAATTGAGATAGGGTCCAATGATGCTAACATGAAATTGGGAGGTTGAGAAAAGGCCCTGAGACTTCAAACTTCGCTGAGCCCTAGCTATACCCTACCTGACAATGGAGTTAACACATCCTAAAGTTTACGATGCTCCCGTTCCGCAACGGCTCTCCCTAGCTGTCCTAATTCTGTCCCTTAGTTAAAGGAAACCGCTATAGGTAAGGGTCTCATTGAGACCCAGTGGAGCCTGTGTCTTAAGTGGGAAAATCCATTTACTTTCTTTTTGCAACACGCTCTGGTCCCAGTTGCCTCCACATAAGGGGTACTTCATGAGGTCTATCCCCATGAAGCTGAGACCAGAGACATCGCCATTATGTATGGAATTCATGTGTGTCGCCAATGGGGTGTCCCTCTTGTTAGATATGTCTCTGAGATGTTCGCCTACTCTTCTCCTCATCTCTCTGATGGTTTTACTACCAGTCGTAGTATAAAGATCCTGCCAAAGCAGGAATCATACCCTTTAGTGCCGACAAGATGTTCAATCATCCCATCCCCTGAAGAAGTTTTTATAATTCCATCAAAATGTACGTCGGGCAGCCTTGGGGCCACCTTTCCGGACCAATCTCGCACTTCAGCACTTTGCCAATTGAACATTTTGTCGGCACTAAAGGGTATGATTCCTGCTTTGGCAGGATCTTTATACTACGACTGAAAAAACCTTGGACTTACCATGAATTGTAGTACTATAGTATCATAATTTGATTGCATACCCTGTGTTAAACCGACTGGCCCACATATTTGCTTTGTACCCAAACCAGTGTTCTCTCGGTTTCATTGGGCTTATACACGCCTTACTCTGTGTACACTCTGGCATTATTGATGTATATATGATAGAGAATTTATAACAGAGATTTCCTGATTTTACATATCAAAATTATTGTTCTCCTTACAATTTGGGTCCAATGTTTTATGCGCATGTAGCACCAGGATTGGTCTGGATTTTTTAACCTCTTATACCAACTTTTACAAGTCTTTTGTCACCATATTCTTTAATAAACTATGTACCTTTTGCACTTTAAAAACTCGCATGTCCTCTTTTCCTTGACGTGTTGTGTATATGTAGACTGCCTGCGCTTCAGCGACGGGAGTCCGCTCCCCGGCTGTGTATATGTCGGGAGAGCCCATTTGCCCACAGACGCTGGCCCGTGGGAGCTCTCTGCCTGGGCAGTGGCTTACTATCGCCCTCAGTGGGCTGTTGTCTTCAGTCGGGACTTGGGTGGGAGAGGACCTATAGTCCAAACTGCAAATCAGTTAATTAACTTGGTCTAGTGGCTTCTGGACCTCGCTTCAGGGTCTGAGTACCCCCTTTGGGCTCTGGTTTCCGAGTCTGTTCCCCGGGTCGGTACCGGCGGGCCACTACCCTGTCCCGGTCCACCACTGTTCCACGGAGCCGTCTTCCCGGCTCCTGCATGCTAAGGCTACCGTATGCCTCCTGGCCACCGTATGCCTCCTAGCCAAAGGTACCCGGGCTGCAACCCCGGCACCTGTCAGACTCCTTCCCTCCTCACTCACTGACCACTGACAACTCACTCCACTACTAATCTGACTTGCGTTTCCTGCCTCAGGCACTCTGAACTCCTCGGTGGGCGTGGGCAACTGCCTGGCTCCGCCCCCTGGTGTGTTCATCACGCTCTGAGGGAGGTGACTAGGGTTTATGGTTTGGCTGGTGTTACCTAATGAGGGACTGGTGTTGTGTGAGGCGCTATCTGTGACTAGATGGCTAGTCCAGGGTGTCACATATTCACGAGGGAAATACAGATACTTTACAGGTTATAGGTGTTGAATATGTGAATAAACCGACCAGGTGTGGCGACTGGCTGAAAACAGTGAGATCTAGAGAAGCATATTGGATACTACAACTACAAGCCAGAGCCCCACATGGCCTAAATGCCCATAGTGATTTAAATGATCTGTTTTGAATTGAGACCAAGATGGAATGTGAAAAGGGGATACATAAGTGGATCTGCACATTTATAAAACTATAATATTAAAAAAAAGAAATTATATATATCTGTGTCTTTGTGATATTTAATCAAAGTCTCTATTAGAACAATTTATGGGTGAACTTGAAAACTAATGTGAATCAAATACTATCCCTCCCTGATTATCCTGACTTGATTGATTGGTTTTCGGTGGTTCTAGTTGAGGAGATTTTCTTCCTCTAAGGCCTCTTTCACACATCCGTGAAAAATCACGCACGTTCAGAGATGCGTTTTGCCCTCCGTGAGCCGTGTTTATGGCTCACGTGTGTTCTCCGTGTGTTATTCGTGATAACACACGGAGAACGGGAACTTTCAGCTCACCTGTCCATGGCTTCGCTGTCCGTGGTACTGAACTTCGGTGTCCGGTCCTGCTGACTCCCCACTGCTGCAGCTTCCGGCCGCAGTGAAGTGAATATGCAATGAGTGGCGGTCAGAAGCAAGTGACAGCAGCGGCAGAGACAGGAGGGCTGGAGAAGGTGAGTAAAGTTTTTCTTTTTTCTCGCAGATACATGTGTTTTCCCCGGTGCGTGTCACACGGAACACATCCGCATGGTGCGTTTGTGTTACGTGTGACCCGTTTGAGTGCCGTGTGACACCCGTGATGCCGGAGAAAACGGGGACATGTCTGTGTGTGAAGCACATGGGCACACGTATGCTCCAAACGTACACACTGTCCATAGCAGAATACGCACGTGAACACAGACCCATTGTTTTTAATGGGTCTATGTGTGCCTGTGTCTCCGGTACGTGAGAAAACTGACCATACATGTACCGGAGACTTGAGAACTAATGTGAATCAAACACTATCCCTCCCTGATTATCCTGACTTGATTGATTGGTGTTCGGTAGTTCTAGTTGAGGAGTTTTCCTTCCTCTAAATAAATGAAAGTTATATTATGTCTCTCACAATAGTCCAGGTTACCTATGAGTAAGGATCAAATTTGGTAGATCCGAAACATGTCAGGTTTCCTAGAATTTTAATACATCTGTCTATGGATTTTAATATAGGATCCAATAAAAGTTGAATTTTAAATTTATGATGAAGCCTTTTTTCCCTGGTGCCGGATTGTCTTATGGTGTCTGAAACCTCTATAGAGCTCAGATCCATGCACTGGCTATCCAACTTGCAGGAGCTGCAAATCTGGCGAGTATGAATGTGGGGTCTTCTGTTTTCTCTCTTTTGGGAGTGTCCGCTTTCTATAAGGCCGATTTCAGACGTCCGTGTTTAATCAGATAACCAGTTACACACATGGTTATGGTCACACGAGTGTCATGTGTGTGTCACGCGTGTGACATCCATGTGTCACACGTGTGACATCCGTGTTTGTATACGTGTGACACATACCAGCGGGTAAAACACGTGTCTCTACAATGAAAAGATGTTCTATATTGACCTGTTTCCAGCGGTGATGTCTTCTGCTCTGCTGCCTCCCGCTCCTAACCCCAGCTCATTATTTTCATTGATTATTCACTGCCCGAGGATTTGGAAGCCGGGGACAGTGCCGGACAGCACAGCCGAGTACAGCACCGCCGGGGACAAGTGAGTATGCAGCAGTTTGTGCAGTGACATCCAGGGAGTCATCGGAGTTCCCAATGAACTCTCATGAACCCCTGGAAGTCACCATCGTGACACTCGCTGTAGCGCAGTTGTCGCAGGGGTGTCATCAGGAGGTCATCAGAGTTCATTGGGAAATCTAATGACCTCCTGGACGTCCCTCCACACACACTGCTGGCAGGATACTAACCTGTCACTAGCGATATCCCCAGCGATGCTGTCCTCGGCGATGCTGTCTCCAGGGCTGTCACCTCGATGCCCCTGCTCCCAGCTGCTAACTGCAGTGAATAATCAATGAAAATAATGAGCGGCGATAAGGAGCGGGAGGCAGCAGAGCCGGAGACAGCATTGCTGGATACAGGTAAACAGAAAATCTTATTCAAAAACCCGTGTTTTCTCCGGTCCGTGTCACATCAGTGTGCGATCCGTGTGACACCCGTGCTGCCGGAGAAAAAACGGACACGTCTCTGTGTGAAATAGTGGGGCCACATGGTTCGTGTGAAAACACAGCCATGTGGGTACACAATAGGGTAACATGGGTACGTGTGACATCCGTGTTAAAAACGTAAAACATGTACGTCTGAAACCAGCCTAATAAAGTGTCCTGCAATATTATTTAACTTCTTCTGCTGCCTGAACATTGCATTATTGAACCGGGAGTAACAGTTATTTTCGGGGGGGATATATATTACACACACACATACATACATATACACTGTACATTTGTTTCTGTGGCACTCATTATAGGGATTCTTCCCTCTCAGTAAATGTTGATCCTCGGCTGCAGGTTATTATATTAGAACACACCGCAGTATACTCGCCTTCCCCCGCTCCAGCATTGACTCTGCATTGATCCTCCCAGTGTCTTGCATTGGCTGCGGTGCTGACATCATGTCATCAGCCAATCAGTGCTCTCAGCTGTCCTGAAGCGGGTGTCTCATCTATAATGGCAGAGCCACTGAGCACACTGATTGGCTTTGTGCTTGCTGCGTGACATCATCGTCGCAGCCTATGACAAATTGTATATTTGCTAATGTACTTGTGGAAGAAAAATGCAACATGGTTTGTTTCTCTATGATTACCTGCAACCGGGGATATTAATTTATTAAAAAGGTAAACAAACCATTTAAAGAGTTTGCCCAAAGTTGAAATAAAAAAAAAACAAAAAAAAAAAAAACTCCCTATGTTATTTTAAAATGGATAAATAAAGAAGAAAGGAATTTTTATCACAAAGGATTTCAGCTGCACAGTGTTTTTCTTGGAGTTGTGTGTGTGTGGGGGGATGGGGGTATTGTGGTAGCATTATATTGTGTGTGTGTGTGGGGGGATGGAGGTATTGTGGGAGCATTATATTGTGTGTGGGGGGGATGGAGGAATTGTGGGAGCATTATACTGTGTGTGTGTGTGTGTGTGGGGGGGGGGGGAAATGGAGGAATTGTGGGAGCATTATATTGTGTGGGGGGGATGGAGGTATTGTGGGAGCATTATATTGTGTGAGTAGGGGGATGGAGGTATTGTGGGAGCATTATATTGTGTGTGTGGGGGGGATGGAGGTATTGTGTGTGGGGGGGGAGTGGAGGTATTGTGGGAGCATTATATTGTGTGTGTAGGGGGGAATGGAGGTATTGTGGGAGCATTATAGTGTGTGTGGGGGGGGGATGGAGGTATTGTGTGAGCATTATATTGTGTGTGTGTGGGGGATGGAGGTATTGTGTGTGTGTGTGTGTGTGGGGATGGAGGTATTGTGGGAGCATTATATTGTGTGTGTGGGGGGGATGGAGGTATTGTGTGTATGTGTGTGTGTGTGTGTGTGTGTGTGTGTGTGTGTGTGTGTGTGTGTGTGTGTGTGTGTGTGTGTGTGTGTGTGTGTGTGTGTGGATGGAGGTATTGTGGGAGCATTATATTGTGTGAGGGGATGGAGGTATTGTGGGAGCGGGGACGGAGGTATTGTGGGAGCATTATATTGTGTGTGTAGGGGGATGGAGGTATTATGGGAGCATTATATTGTGTGTGTGTGGGGGGATGGAGGTATTGTGGGAGCATTATATTGTGTGTGTGGGGGGGGATGGAGGTATTGTGGGAGCATTATATTGTGTGTGTGGGGGGGATGGAGGTATTGTGGGTGTGTGGGGGGGGAATGGAGGTATTGTGGGAGCATTATAGTGTGTGTGTGTGTGTGTGTGTGATGGAGGTATTGTGAGAGCATTATATAGTGGGGGGGGTGGGATGGAGGTATTGTGGGAGCATTATATTGTGTGTCTGGGGGGGAAGGAGGTATTGTGGGATCATTATATTGTGTGTGTGGGGGGATGGAGGTATTGTGGGAGCATTATATTGTGTGTGTGTGGGGGATGGAGGTATTGTGGGTGTGTGGGGGGGGATGGAGGTATTGTGGGAGCATTATATTGTGTGTGTGGGGGGATGGAGGTATTGTGGGAGCATTATATTGTGTGTGTGGGGGGGGTGGAGGTATTGTGGGTGTGTGTGTGGGGGGAATGGAGGTATTGTGGGAGCATTATAGTGTGTGTGTGTGTGTGTGTGATGGAGGTATTGTGAGAGCATTATATAGTGGGGGGGGGATGGCGGTATTGTGGGAGCATTATATTGTGTGTGGGGGGGTGGGATGGAGGTATTGTGGGAGCATTATATTGTGTGTCTAGGGGGGGAAGGAGGTATTGTGGGATCATTATATTGTGTGTGTGGGGGGATGGAGGTATTGTGGGAGCATTATATTGTGTGTGTGGGGGATGGAGGTATTGTGGGTGTGTGGGGGGGGATGGAGGTATTGTGGGAGCATTATATTGTGTGTGTGTGGGGGATGGAGGTATTGTGGGTGTGTGGGGGGGGATGGAGGTATTGTGGGAGCATTATATTGTGTGTGGGGGGGGGGGGAAACAGGTATTGTGGGAGCATTATATTGTGTGTGTGGGGGGATGTAGGTATTTTGGGAGCATTATATTGTGTGTGTGGGGGGGGGGGGATGGAGGCAGTGTGGGAGCATTATATTGTGTGTGTAGGGGGGGGAGGAGGTATTGTGGGAGCATTATATTGTGTGTGGGGGATTGGAGGTATTGTGGGAATATTATACTATATGTGGGGGGGATGGTAGTATGATGAAAACATACTGCGGTTGGGCGGGGGATGGCGCTACTGTGTGAACATTATGTTGTCTGGGAGGGGGTGGTGATACTGTGGGAATATTACACTGCGTTGGGGCCAGGTAAAGGCCATTCTACTATGTGACCTATACAGGTTTTCTATCTTTCAATGTTGGGTAGTATGTATATATCAGAGGAAAAGTAAAGAAATGTAAAAGTTAAGTCTTCCACTGTGGCAACACAAAAATACCTAAATAGTCTCAGCACTGAAGGGGTTAATGCCCCCTGTACCCAGTAATGGGGAATCTCCACATCCCTCCACCTGCAGAGCCGCACACTAGATATATGGCTGCTCTGTGCTTACAGGACCTGTGATGTCACATTATCCATACAAGAAAGCTCAGAGCCGCACACCTGTAGTATTAATGTACAGGAGCACAAATAAGCTGTGGTGATATATAATCACATACATACATGATGGGTCAGCACACCGCCATTAATGACTACATGAATTCCTTCCTCTATACACGTATAACACATGAGGCTCTTAGTTACCAATTTTATATTATCACAAAGCATTAAATCCATCCAGCCAGGACAAGCCGTGCCCAATGTGGAGCCCCAACTCCAGGGACTCACCTCTCTGTGCTTACCAAGGCCTCAGACTGACAGGGGAAGATAGAGGAGCCATGTGTGACTGGGAATAAAACCAGTGTGGGGTTATCTGGGAGGATAAAGGAGCACAGCCCGGGGGAGCCACACCCCAATGTATTCCTACAAGAAAGCCCAACAAGGCCCCGCGCTCCTCTAGGAGGACAAGTGCACACACTGAGGATTTGAGGAGGTTTTACCTCAGGATTTGTAAAACAAAACCAGGAGAGGAACAATCAGAGGAAAGTATAAGGGCCTGTGCACACGCTGAGGATTTGTGGGGTTTTTCCTGTGCAGATTTGTGACTAAACCTGTCCCAACAAAGTGAATGAGATTCCTGAAGTGTCAGGCTCATGCTCCTTATTTTCTCCTTGTAGATTTGGTGCAGATTTACATCAGCGGCATGGCAATGCTTTTAGCTTTTTAGATTTAATCTGCACTAATAATGTCTGTAAAAAATGCATCAAAATCACCGCAAAACTCCAGGTATATTATGCTGTGTTTTTCCTGCCAAGACATGCAGAAAGGCTGCACCAAATACTTGCTGTGTGCACATCCCCTAATACAAACGGGCACCACTGCTGCATTTTTTACCCACTCCTGATTTTGGCTTACAAATACTGAGGTAAAAAAATTCACCACATATTAAAGTGAGCACGTGGCCTTAAAGTAATATGCAGGTGAAAATTCACACTGTGTTCATTAACAAACAAATCTAAACGCAACAAAAACACTAAAAAAACAAATACTGTTTGTGTACAATGTGAAACTGTGCGTGTATAACCTAGTATGTACAAAATGGATCCATCTGTGGCTGAGGCAACACTATGTGTGGATGAGATGGAGCCCTGTGACTACAAGGTGGATGGAGCGGAGCTGTGTTCCATTGGGGTGGAGCATTATTTGTGTGAGGTGGGTGGGGTGGAGCCTTGTGTGTACATGGATGATAGGGTGGAGCCATGTATGTAAGAGCTGGAGTGGGCAGAGCCATGGGGGTACGAGGTGGGAGGGTACCATGTGGGTATGGGGCGGTCAGTACAGGCAGGGGTGTGTGGGTATGCAGCGGGGCCAGAAGAATACACCTTGTAGGGGGAAAGGCGTATGGGTGCACTCTGTAGATGGTGGCCCAGTTTGGCTATGCTGTGTAGAGAGTGGGGGCAAGACCGTGTGGGTATAACATTTATGGAGTGAAGTTTATGCATTAGAAATAAATGAATTTAATCATGAGTAATCTTAAATTTTGCAAAAATCTGTATTCTCCAGGATAGACATTTTTTGCAGTTCGCTCTATGAAATCAGCAAATTGGCGGCAATATTATCAATGCAAACCAAACTTTCCTGATAAATTTGTGAGATATATTAGAACTTATGCATATTGTATAATCTCCACTATGTATCTACATATGAATATGTGTGATTCCTCCTTATCACATCCAGTTTTTGCCTTACAGTCGAAATCCGCAGTTCCGCATTTTCTGTTTTATATATTTGGTGCATATTGATAGAAGATTCTCCCATTCTCTTGGTGCATTCAGATGGCCGTATAATTCATGGTGGTGACGGGACATGTGATGACTACTTTCGCTATCATGACATAGGGTGCGCAACTTTTTTTGGACAAACTTCTGATTTTTTTTTAACCCCTTAGATAAAAGTAAACCTATAAATTTTTGGTGTCTACGAACTCATACCAACCTGAGGCATCACACCGTCACTTTTTTTTTACCATATAATGAACATGGTGAATAAAATACCCAAAAACCATGGTGCAATTGCACTTTTTTTTGCAATTGTTCCATACTTGGAATTTTTTGACATTTTCCAGTACACTATATGGTAAATTCATGGTTTCTTTTAAAATTACAACTTATCCTGCAAAAAAACAAACCCTCATATGGCAAGATTGATAGAAAAGTAAGTTACAGCTCTCGGAAAAAGGGGAACAAAAAACAAGGGGGTGTAGGGGTTAATGATTTAGGTTTTTCATTATGATGGGCATTTGTTGGTACTTGAAATTGTCACGGTCACCATCCTCCACGTGAAGAAAGAGTTCTGGCACAGAATAGGACAACATAGTAGTTACTTACATTTATATTTATTGTTATACAAATTAACATGTGGCTCAATGCAGACAGTTCAATATATAGTAAACTGGGACACAGAATATTCAGCTCACACATACAGTAAACAAATACTTGTCTAAACACTTCTAAGATAGCTAACTGGCAATATGTATCTTCCTACTGTGCAGTTGGAAACCCCAGATAAAACTACCGGCAAGCTACTACATTTGTCAGGGTCACTGACAGACAAAGTTGACTCCCGTATTTTTGTCCTACCTGGAGGTGTCTTCTGGCTGGGTACTTAAAGAAAAGTGACGGGCCTTTAGCGTGCATCACCTGGATGCTGGCTCTTCCCCCCTGGGGGGGTCATCATGGTAGGCCCGTAGGTGCACACCCAGAAAGCAGCGTCGTCTGTGGCATGCACCCAAAGGTGGAATGTACCTGGAAGAAGCATATACCGCCACCACCGGGGCACGCATATACAGGCAATTCCTGCGTGTTCTGGCCTGAAACGCACCACCGCGCATGTGTGCCGCCCCCGTGCCAGCAGCCGGACTGCTTGGATCTGGATCCACGGTGGCTCGAGGGGTCTCCGGACCCGGGGGTCGTGCGGCCACTCAAATGAAGGGGGGGGGGTATTTACAGGGGATTGTGTTAAAGTTCGTGACACCACCCGTGGTATGTGGTAATGTGGAGTACCACCGCTGCAGTTGGGAGTACCCGGGTGCGATGGGATGGGGCAGCCAGGTGTTAGAACCCTCCACGGGTAGGGGTGATGCCCCGGGACTCGGTGATGGTGTTCGGGGAGTGCTGTTGGGTGCGAAGGGCGTCACTTTCATAATCACTCAGTCCATTAAGCTGACACCGACAATAGGGTAAATCAAAGTTCTGTATACCGTTGCCGCTGAGGGGAGCTAGTTCGGGTCCTGTCTCCATTTGTGTTGCCTGGTGATCCGCGACCTTCCTCCTGGCGCTAAGTTTACTTCTCTGTTGGTCCCGGTAGTATGGAACTAGTCGGGTCCCGCTCCCCACTATGGCAAAGTGTGGGATCTTTCTCTCAGGGTTCAAGCTTGGGATTTTCTGGACTGTTTTGGTGAAAAGTCCTATCCCCCTCGTTGCGCTTGTACCCCGATTTTGGAGCGGGTTGAGAGCGGATCTTGAAGGCTCCGTTCTTGTCGGGTAAATGGTCAGGTTGCCTGAAGCTGCTCCCTGACCTAGGGTATGTACATGTACCCAGTCGTGCCTTGGTCCCAGCCCGGTGATGGTACAATGCTGCCGGCCAGGGCCGCCATCAGGGCATTACTACTGTGCCTGGTGTACTGGGCCCGGTGAAGGGGGGGGGGGGGGGGCGGGCAGGCCGGCTGAGCCAGGAACAATTACTTAGTTTTAGTAAGCCTCCTCCCTCTTCACCGGGCCCCAGTCACAGAAGAGGGGCCCGGCAGTGCTGCTTTTGCCGCTATACACAAGGCTAATTTGCCTCACATGCAAATTAGCCACGTGTGCTGGAGATACTGCTGCAGCTGCACTGTGCGCAGAGATTCAGGGGGAATCCCTGGTCTGTCAGGAATGAAGGCAATCTGGCCTGTAGCTGCTCAAGGCTCTGGGGGCTCCTGGCCAGATTGCCTTCATCGCATGCAGCATGCCGGGCAGGTAGCGATCCGCAGCTCTGTACAGTGTAGAGAGCGGAACTCAGGAGTCAGTCCTCTGCTCCCTGCCCTGCACTTTTCTGTGTGACACAGGCGCGTCATTTGATATTTGAAAAGTACCCGGGAGCTAGGAGGTGAAGAGACGGCGCGGCGCAGGACCGTTCAGCCGGTAAAGGAGAGGTGTGGCGCCCTGGACTAGCCAGGTCGTCACAGGTACTGCAACAACACACCCCGAGATAGGCACATCAGCCAGACACCAAATCCTTGTTGCCTCCCTCCAGGGGCTGATGTCCACACCAGGTGGGGTGGAGCCAGGCGGTTGGCCCTACCCACTGAGGAGTTCAGAGTCCTGGAGGCAGGAAAGGGAGTCAGAACAGAGAAGTTAGGGAAGTGCAAGTGGAAGGAGTGAAGTGGTAGTGGAGGAGCAAACTGACCATGTCCGGGTACGTGGCCCGGGCACCAAGAGCAAAGTTGGCAGACGGTGGTGGCCGTCTGCAGGAGAGGCAGATCAACGCGGAACCGTAAGACCGGGGATGGGCGGTGGCCCGCTGGTACCGAACCGAGGAGCGATGTGAAGTCAGCACAAACCGGCAGGGCCTGCGGACCCCGACCAGGCTTGGAGTTGCCGTTAAACAGGTCAAATCCGTTAGTGACCGGAACCCCAGGGATTTCCAAACAGCCAAGACCCGATTGAAGGCAACCGTCCAAACAGCGAAAGGGAAATACAGCTACCGCCACAGCTAGAATTCCCAGGGCCAGAGCCTGCGGATAAAAGGGCTCCTCCGGCCCATATACAAGCTGGGGAGCGGGTTACTGGTGGGAAGCCATCGGGACCAAAGTTACACAAAAGGTGCAGGGAAAGGCAGCCACCACCAACCGTCTGGGAGAAACCACAGCAGGCGGCTGCGGGACCCGTCCATCCAGCCGTTTGTTTTACCAGAGACTCTGCATCCGTTCTTGGCTGAGTGAGTACCACCATGCCATCCGGCACCGCGCTGCCCCCGCAACCCTGCACCTCACCAACCGTGCCTCCCTGTCACACCTCACCGGGCCCCGGGACAACAAACTCCTAGCCACGGAGGGGGAAACATCCCAGCTGCTCCCTGCCATCGCTCCCGGAATCCCAGTCACCAGCAGCGGTGGTGCCCCAACCTCACCACAAACCGTGGGTGGCGTCACGGACCAAATCCCCAAAACCAAACCACCCCTTTCACTCACGGGCGAGGAGCGCTGCTCAAGTCCCCGGATCCGGCCCACCGCTTGAGCCACCGAACAGCAGCGCCGGACCCGAGCGTAGTGAGCGCAGCGCCCTCCCCGCCCGCGACAGAGGTAAGGGTTAACTTCGCTTTTTTTTTTTGTTTTTTTTAAAGACTGAGAAGGGGATAATAAGGAGGGGGGAGGATTGGGATTAGTAGAGGGGATTGAGAGACCTACAACAGCATTCACTCACATTATATAATATATCTACTTATCCCAATCATATATATATATATATATATAAAAGGAGGGGGAGGATTGGGATAAGTAGATGTATTATACAATGTGAGTGAATGCTGCTGTAGGTCTCTCAATCCCCTCTACTAATCCCAATCCTCCCCCTCATACACATAGATAGATAGATAGATAGATATATATATATATCTATCTAATAAAAATTAATAATACAGTTAGGTCCAGAAATATTTGGACAGTGACACAATTTTCGCGAGTTGGGCTCTGCATGCCACCACATTGGATTTGACATGAAACCTCTACAAACAGAATTCAAGTGCAGATTGTAACGTTTAATTTGAAGGTTTGAACAAAAAATATCTGATAGAAATTGTAGGAATTGCACACATTTCTTTACAAACACTCCACATTTTAGGAGGTCAAAAGTAATTGGACAAATAAACCAAACCCAAACAAAATATTTTTATTTTCAATATTTTGTTGCGAATCCTTTGGAGGCAATCACTGCCTTAAGTCTGGAACCCATGGACATCACCAAACGCTGGGTTTCCGCCTTCTTAATGCTTTGCCAGGCCTTTACAGCCGCAGCCTTCAGGTCTTGCTTGTTTGTGGGTCTTTCCGTCTTAAGTCTGGATTTGAGCAAGTGAAATGCATGCTCAATTGGGTTAAGATCTGGTGATTGACTTGGCCATTGCAGAATGTTCCACTTTTTTGCACTCATGAACTCCTGGGTAGCTTTGGCTGTATGCTTGGGGTCATTGTCCATCTGTACTATGAAGCGCCGTCTGATCAACTTTGCGGCATTTGGCTGAATCTGGGCTGAAAGTATATCCCGGTACACTTCAGAATTCATCCGGCTACTCTTGTCTGCTGTTATGTCATCAATAAACACAAGTGACCCAGTGCCATTGAAAGCCATGCATGCCCATGCCATCACGTTGCCTCCACCATGTTTTACAGAGGATGTGGTGTGCCTTGGATCATGTGCCGTTCCCTTTCTCCTCCAAACTTTTTTCTTCCCATCATTCTGGTACAGGTTGATCTTTGTCTCATCTGTCCATAGAATACTTTTCCAGAACTGAGCTGGCTTCATGAGGTGTTTTTCAGCAAATTTAGCTCTGGCCTGTCTATTTTTGGAATTGATGAATGGTTTGCATCTAGATGTGAACCCTTTGTATTTACTTTCATGGAGTCTTCTCTTTACTGTTGACTTAGAGACAGATACACCTACTTCACTGAGAGTGTTCTGGACTTCAGTTGATGTTGTGAACGGGTTCTTCTTCACCAAAGAAAGTATGCGGCGATCATCCACCACTGTTGTCATCCGTGGACGCCCAGGCCTTTTTGAGTTCCCAAGCTCACCAATCAATTCCTTTTTTCTCAGAATGCACCCGACTGTTGATTTTGCTACTCCAAGCATGTCTGCTATCTCGCTGCTGGATTTTTTCTTTTTTTTCAGCCTCAGGATGTTCTGCTTCACCTCAATTGAGAGTTCCTTAGACCGCATGTTGTCTGGTCAGAGCAACAGCTTCCAAATGCAAAACCACACACCTGTAATCAACCCCAGACCTTTTAACTACTTCATTGATTACAGGTTAACGAGGGAGACGCCTTCAGAGTTAATTGCAGCCCTTAGAGTCCCTTGTCCAATTACTTTTGGTCCCTTGAAAAAGAGGAGGCTATGCATTACAGAGCTATGATTCCTAAACCCTTTCTCCGATTTGGATGTGAAAACTCTCAAATTGCAGCTGGGAGTGTGCACTTTCAGCCATATTATATATATATAATTGTATTTCTGAACATGTTTTTGTAAACAGCTAAAATAAAACTTGTGTCACTGTCCAAATATTTCTGGACCTAACTGTATATCTGTATATATATATATATATATATATATATATATATATATATATATATATATATATATATATATATATATATATATATATATATATATATATATATATATATATATACATATACATACACACACACACACATACAGTCATATGAAAAAGTTTGGGCACCCCTATTAATGTTAACCTTTTTTCTTTATAACAATTTGGGTTTTTTCAACAGCTATTTCAGTTTCATATATCTAATAACTGATGGACTCAGTAATATTTCTGGATTGAAATGAGGTTTATTGTACTAACAGAAAATGTGCAATCCGCATTTAAACAAAATTTGACTGGTGAAAAAGTATGGGCACCTCAACATAAAAAGGGACATTAATATTTTGTAGATCCTCCTTTTGCAAAAATAACAGCCTCTAGTCGCTTCCTGTAGCTTTTAATGAGTTCCTGGATCCTGGATGAAGGTATATTTGACCATTCCTGTTTACAAAACAATTCCAGTTCAGTTAAGTTTGATGGTCGGCGAGCATGAACAGCACGCTTCAATTCATCCCACAGATGTTCAATGATATTCAGGTTTGGGGACTGGGATGGCCATTCCAGAACATTGTAATTGTCCCTCTGCATGAATGCCTGAGTAGATTTGGAGCGGTGTTTTGGATCATTGTCTTGCTGAAATATCCATCCCCTGTGTAACTTCAACTTCGTCACTGATTCTTGCACATTATTGTCAAGAATCTGCTGATACCGAGTTGAATCCATGCGACCCTCAACTTTAACAAGATTCCCGGTGCCGGCATTGGCCACACAGCCCCAAGCTTGATTGAACCTCCACCAAATTTTACTTTGGGTAGCAAGTGCTTTTCTTGGAATGCCGTGTTTCTTTGCCTCCATGCATAACACCTTTTTGTATGACCAAATAACTCAATCTTTGCTTCATCAGTCCACAGGACCGTCTTCCAAAATGTAACTGGCTTGTCCAAATGTGCTTTTGCATACCTCAGGCGACTGTTTGTGGCGTGCTTGCAGAAACGGCTTCTTTTGCATCACTCTCCCATACAGCTTCTCCTTGTGCAACGTGCGCTGTATTGTTGACCAATGCACATTGACACCATCTGCAGCAAGATGATGCTGCAGGTCTTTGGAGGTGGTCTGTGGATTGTCCTTGACTGTTCTCACCATTCTTCTTCTCTGCCTTTCTGATATTTTTCTTAACCTGCCACTTCTGGGCTTAACAAGAACTGTACCTGTGTTCTTCCATTTCCTTACTATGTTCCACACAGTGGAAACTGACAGTTTAAATCTCTGAGACAACTTTTTGTATCCTTCCTCTGAACAACTATGTTGAATAATCTTTGTTTTCAGATCATTTGAGAGTTGTTTTGAGGAGCCCATGATGCCACTCTTCATAGGAGGTTCAAATAGGAGAACAACTTGCAAGTTGGCCACCTTAAATACCTTTTCTCATGATTGGATACACCTGCCTATGAAGGTCAAAGCTCAGTGAGGTTACAAAACCAATTTAGTGCTTTAGTAAGTCAGTAAAAAGCAGTTAGGAGTGTTCAAATCAAGAAATTGATAAGGGTGCCCATACTTTTGCACCAGTCAAATTTTGTTTAAATGTGGATTGCACATTTTCTGTTTGTGCAATAAACCTCATTCCAATCCAGAAATTTTACTGAGTCAATCAGATATATAGATAGAGATAGAGATATATATATATATATATATATATATATATATATATATACACACACACACACATACATACATACATACATACATACATACATACATACATACATACATACATACATACACACACACACACACACACGCTATCTCAAAAATCCCTGCCTCACAAGCTATGATAGCAGCTGTTTCTGCGCTAATTAGGCCTGTGACTAGTTGCAGGGGCTGTTGTTTCCCCAGACTAGTCGACCATCTTTCCATGCTATCCCACCTGTGTGGGCATAACAACATGATTTCCACAAGTCGGCGTCACCGCTAGCTCCTGGAAATTTTGTGCATATGCGCCGCTGTGCTCACTCACCCACACGTCCTGGATACAAAGAGGCGCACTGAGCATGGTCAGAGGTGCAGAAGCTATTCCTCCGATCATGTACAGTGCGCCTCTCTGAAGCCAAGACGTGTACACCCAACTTCAGATGAGGCTCAATGTGAGAACACAGCGGCGCATGCGCAAAATTTCCAGGGGTTGACGATGACGTCGGCTTGTGGAAATCATGTTATGTCCACAGGGATGTGATAGCATGGAAAGAGGGCCAACTAGTCTAAGGAAACAATGCCCCTGCGACTAGTCATAGACCTAATTAGCATAGAAACAGCTCAGTTTATAAATCCTCTTTTTTTAAACATTCATTTTAGTGAATAGCATTACACAGGGTGAATGAGGCAGGGAATTTTAACATACAGACGTGAATGCTGCTGGAGGGCATAGGGGACCTGACAGCAGGTTTCCTTTAAAATGAGTTGGATGGTGGGTGAGGATGCCAAGTTCCTCATAGCTTCCGTACCAAACTTCATTATATGGCCCTGATAACCTCCTACCCAAACTAAAATTCATTATATAGCCCTGATTGTGTCTTGCCCCCCCCCCCCACAATTCATTGTGAAGCTATTATGGACATATGATAAATTGTGGGGGGAGGTCACATGACAGGGACTAAGGCTTTGTGCACACATTCAGAATAGCAAGAGAGGAAGTTATGAAATAAAGACAGAGCTCTACAAATAACAAAAATGACAAGAGAATCCAATATCTAAGGAATTGTGCTGTACATAACAAAAGAAGGCACTATGTAATATATATGTGTTTTATATACACATAAATCTGCAGCTTTGTCACCATAAAAAAAAAAAAAAAAAAAAAAAAAGAGCCTCAGGCACAATTTCTTGCACAGTTTTCAGTGTCTGCTCCTGTGCTGGAGGCAGGGGCAGAGCAGGGCTTAGCGTGCAGCAGTGTGATGAGGTCATCACGCTGCTGCAGGAAAGCAGCAGAGCCGTGGAGGTGGCGAGGACTTGGCAACCGGCGGAGACAGGTATTAGCTCTGTGAGCCGAAGACAGGTGCGGGACAAGGGACAATCGCCGGGGGTGTTGGAGGGGCCGCCGACCCCGGTCCCCACCTTGCTTCAGCTGGATGTGCGTTTGAGGGCGCATATCCAGCTGAAATGCATCGTGTCTCAGAGAGGACGCCGCGCGACTTGGGAGGCGGGGAGGGTGAGTAAAATATATATTATATATAAAGTGTTTTTCCAAGCGTAGTGGCAGACTGTGGAAAGTTTGCGGGGTGGAGGCGGAGCAGGGGTGGAGCCTGGACAGAGTCTCAACTGGGCCCCATAATTTTGCCAGTATGGGGCCCTGAAATTCCTAGTGGCGGCCCTGCCGCCGGCTGTACTCCTCGACAGTTCCGTGCCCCTTGCCACGATCCCCTGCAACCGGGGGTCCAGCTCCTCTAAGCCTAGACCACAGTCTGCTACCTAGATGGCTTCCAAGGAGCCTGGCTCCTGACCCCCTCTCTCCTTCATTTCCAACACTTCACTCTCCACTACTACTACTACTACTACTACTACTACTACTACTACTACTACTACTCCTGACCTCTCCTTAACCAACCCCCCAAGTGGTTGACCCTATTCCACTCAGGCTGTCCACTGGTGGGTGTGGTGCAGAGTGTACCTAGGATTTTAACTAGCTGATGTAGGCAACACCATGTAGTTGGGGACCCATAACCAAGAAGGATGTGGATATTGCACAGGAGGGCAGATTGTGCAATACCCTGTGACGACCCGATAGTCCGGAAGCATCACACATGCATACTGGCCAGGTATCAAAACCAGAAATGACGACTGCAGTCACTTCCCATGCACGGAGGTGTGCTGCCCCCGTGCCAACAACCGGGCTGCTTGGATCTGGATCTGCAGTGTGGCTCGAGGGATTGTACCAGACCCGGGGGTCGCGCGGACACTTCAAATAAAAGGGGGACGTATTTGTACGGTATTTGCCGTAAACTGTCTGTGACACCACCCACGGTGTGTGGTGAGATGTGGCACCACCGCTGCTGTTGTGGGGGACCCGGGGGACAATGGGATGGCAGCTAGATGTTAACCCCTCCGTGGGTAGGGATGGATGCCCCGGGGCCCAGTGTCTCTTATGCTGAGGATGGTGACTGCAGGGGCCGGTGCGCCCGGTCAGACCGGGGGATGTTAGTTTACTCACGATTTATTGACTCACACAAGTCCAATGGTAAACCAAGGTGCTGGTGGCCGGCCGTCGCGGTCGGGTGTATCTCGTCCCACACCCGGCCTGGTGGTCTGTATCACTTTCCTCTGCACTCTGTGTTTGGTGTGGCGGACTTCCCGGTGTGAAACTCGGGAGTCCGCTCCCGGTCCTTTTGTTGGGAGCCTGCCCGCTGACGCTGGCCTGTGGTAGCTCCCGGGCCCTGGCGGATGCCCTATTCCCCGCGTTGGGCTGTTGCCTGCTTTTGGGACTTTGGTTGGGACAAGACCTATAATCCTGCCCTTAACTGTATAATTAGCTAGGCCGTTGGTTCCGGTCCTGGCTTCAGGGTCCAAGTACCCCCTCTGTGCACGGTTTCCAGGTCGGTTCTCCGGTGTCAGTACCGGCGGGCTCCAACCCTGTCCACCTCGGATCTCCAGCAGCCGTCTTTCAGTCTCCTGTCAGACACGGACCACCATCTGCCACCTAGCCAGCACGCCGGGGCTCCAACCCCGACGCCTTTCCTTTCTATCTCAGCCTTCACTTGCTCCTCCTCAACTACTGCACTTCACTCAAACTACAACTTGCAACTCCTCTTTTCCCGCCCCGGGTTCTCCAGACCCCCTAGGTGGGCATTCTCCATCTGCCTGGTCCCGCCCACTGGTGTGTCTTCCTACCCTGGGGGGGGGGGGTGACTAGGGTTTCTGGTCAGCTGTGTGTTACCGTATGTGGGATGGTGTTATGTGGGGTCCTTAACTGTGTGACTACCTGGTTTTGCCAGGGCGTCACACTGATGCACACAGATGCCTGCTGCAAGGAAGGAAGGGGAGCCGGGGGGCTCAGGGAGGTCCCCGGCTCGTACATCACTTTGCTTTACCCGCAGGTGCAGGAAGAGTGGGGAATTCCTGAGTCACAAAAAGATGGGAGCAGCTACGGAGGAGGAGGCAGAGCCACGACCTCAGCTGCCCGGTTCCGGATTCAGGTAACTCCAATCACGGAGCAAAACAGGAAAAACTCTTCATACCCGATAGGGCCTTTTAACCTCTTTGTGTTTCCTGTCCCTATTAGGGCGGGGAGTCATCCTCCTGTTGTGCTGTTGTGGAGTGTGGTTTTTTTTTTTTATTTATTTCTCATAGGTTGAAAGAAAAAAAAAAAGAAGACCTAGGTTCATCTAGTTCAATCTTCCTTTGGCCTGCAACTACTGCCCTGCGCTCTCCAACAGATCTGCCAACACTAAGTAGTATTTGTGAAGTGTAAAGGAAATGATACATGGTTTTCCAAATATGGTAAAAACTATAAATCTGACCTTGTGACGTGCATGTGTATTTAGCTCTAATGAGTCAATACTATGTAGGACCACATTGACGATGCTGCCACCACCTTGTGTAATATGAGGGTGGTGTTTTCAGGGTGATGTGCAGTAATAGTTCACCACCACATAAAATGTTTTGTTTTTAGCACAAAATGTTCTACTTTGGCCTAATCTGACCAGAGTACCTTCTTCCACATGTTCCGTGTCCGCTACATATCATGTGGAAGGAGTTGCTCTGGTTAGGCGAGACCAAAGTTAAGCCTCTTGGGCTAACTGCAAAACTCTGTGTGGCAGAAAACTAACTGCACATTACTCTCAAAATTCCATCTCCATCATCACACATGGTGGTGGTAGCATCATAATGTGGGGAGGCTTTTCTACAGCAGGACAGAAAAGCTAGTCAGAGTTGATGGGAACATGGATGTGTACCGCCCCCGTGTCAGAAGCCGAGCTGCTCGGATCCGGATCCGTGGTGGCTTGAGGGGCGTCCAGACCCGGGGGTCTCGCGGCCACTCAAATGAAGGGGGGGGGATTTACAGGGGGTATGGTATATTGAGAGTTCGTGACGCCACCCCTTGTGTGTGGTAAGATAAAGTACCACTGCTGCGGCTGGGAGTACCCGGGGCGATGGAGTGGGCAGCCAGGTGTTTAACCCCTCCATGGGCAGGGGGGATGCCCCGGGACACTGTGATTATGCCAGGGATGTGCCGTTGGGGAGGTAATGGTCACTTGCATACTCACTCAGTCCAATAACGCTGACATCGACAACTTTAGTAAACCAAAGTTCTGGACACTGCTGCCACTGAGGGGGGAGCACGTTTGGGTCCCATTCTGTTGGTGTTGCCTGTTGATCTGTGACCTTTTTCCCGTGGCACCTTGTTGCTTTCTGGTTGATCCTTGTAGCCTAAAACTAGTCGGGTCCCGCTCCCCAGTGTGGCTGAGGGAGCTTGCTCTCGGGATTCACGCTTGGGATTTCTTGCACTGTATTTGTGGAAAGTCCTATCCCTCTCATTGCGCTAGTACCCAGAGTTTGGAGCGGGTGGAGAGCAGATCTTGAAGGCTCCGTTCTCGTCGGGCGAATTGTCAGGTTGCCTGAAGCTACTCCCTGACCTAGGGTCCACGTACCCAGTCGTGCCCTGGTCCCAGCCCGGTGATGGTACAAGGCCGCCGGCTGTCCTCCACGACAATGCCGTGCCCCTTGTCACGATCCCCTGCCACCGGGGGTCCAGCTCCTACCATGCCCAGAAAAACGTCTGCTACCTATTAACTCCAAGGAGCCCAGCTCCTGACCTCCTCTCACTTTCAACACTACACTCTCACTGACTGACTCCTGACACTCCTGACCTCCCTTTAACCAACCCCCCAAGTGGGCGACCCTATTCCACTCAGGCCGTCCACTGGTGTGTCTGGTGCAGAGTATTCCTAGAATTTGATTAGCTGGTTTTGGCAACACCAATGGTTAGGGACCCGTAACCAAGGAGGAGATGGATATTGCACAGAAGGGCAGATTGCACAATACCCTGTTGATGACCTGAGAGGCCAGGGCGTCACAGATAGAGCTAAATACAGGGCAATCCTGGAATAAAACCTGTTTGAGACTGCAAAAGATTTGAGACTGGTGCATATATTCACCTTCAGCAAGACAGGAACCCTAAGGGCTGCTTCTCACTTGCGAGTTTCTCGCAGTAGAGCAATGCGAGAAAATCTCGCATTGGAATCGGGCACATGTTAGTGAATGATTCAGCTCTCATCTGCAATTTTTTTCTCAGTCCGAATCGGACTGAGAAAAAAAAAAACAAAACGCTGCATGCTGCTTTTTTGCGAGTTTCTACTGCGAGTTTCTCCAATGCAAGTCTATGGGAGCGTGTAAAAAAAAAAAAAAAAATCGGATGTCACGGGACGGCACTCACACCATCCTAGTGACATCCGATTTTCTAAATACATTTCTCGCATGTTTCCTAAAACACTGGAAACGAGCGATGTCTCCCAATGTCTGTCAATCACTATTCTCTGTCAGTCGGTCTCTCCCTCTCGGTCTCTATTCTCTCTCTGTCGGTCCGTCACTATCTCTGTCCCTCTCTCACAGTCTGTCGGTCATTTTCCCCTCCTCTCTCATACTCACCGATCCGCGGCGCTGCACGGCTTTCTCACTGCTGCGGCGGCTTTTACCATTTTGAAAAAGCCAGCCGCTCATTAAACAATCTCGTATTCCCTGCTTTCCCCGCCCACAGGCGCCTATGATTGGTTGCAGTGAGACACGCCCCCACGCTGAGTGACAGGTGTCTCACTGCACCCAATCACAGCAGCCGGTGGGCGGGTCTATACTGTGCAGTGAAATAAATAAATAAATAATTAAAAAAAAATGGCGTGCAGTCCCCAATTTTAATACCAGCCAGATAAAGCCATACGGCTGAAGGCTGGTATTCTCAGGATGGGGAGCTCCACGTTATGGGGACAGTCAGTATAGACCCGCCCACCGGCTGCTGTGATTGGGTGCAGTGAGACACCTGTCACTCAGCGTGGGGGCGTGTCTCACTGCAACCAATCATAGGCGCCTGTGGGCGGGGAAAGCAGGGAATACGAGATTGTTTAATGAGCGGCCGGCTTTTTCAAAATAGTAAAAGCCGCCGGAGCAGTGTAAACGCCGTGCAGCGCGGCGCCGGGGATCGGCGAGTATGAGAGAGGGCTGCTAACTTCAGTCACTCGGGGGATTAGTGGTCACCGGTGAGCCCTTCACTGGTGACCGCTAATCAGGACGCGGCACAGACAGAGCCGCAGCATGACAATGAAGTCGGGGGAAGTTAACCCTCTGTCTGTGTCTGCTGTCATCTGCCATTCAGCTCTGCTACATGGCTGTCTGTGTCTGCTGTCAGCGGCCATGTAGCAGCGCTGAATGGCAGATGACATAGTAAAAAAATACGCATTACACACGCATTACACACGCTAGTAAAATCATTAATTTATTCAGAAATAGCATCGCACTTGCGTTGCACTCGCACCTAACGTGAACTAAAATCAGCCGAGTTTTTTTCAGCCCAGTCGGACCGATTTTACTCGCATAGATGAGTTTCCACCCTTAAAATAGTACCAAAGCACAGTTAAATGGTTTAGATCAAAGCATAATCATGTGTGTGAATGGCCCAAACACAGTCCAGACCTAAATCCTATTGAGAAATTGTTGAAAGACTTAAAAATTGCATTTCAGAGATGATCACTGATAAGATCAGACTTGGAAATGCGGAAGCATATGTCATTAGGATCGGTCGGTGAATATGGAAAAAGCAATTACTGAGATCACTGTGTGGGAAAGCAGTGTGTATAAAACGGTTACGGTACGACTTTGTTCAATGAGGGTTTAACTCAATCACATACATGTACAGTGGACTGTGGTAGAGCACTGAATATCCAGACATACATGTATGTGATTTTGTGCTAAGGCATTAATGTGTATCGGGACCTTTATACAGTGGATGTAAGAAAAAAACAAAACAAAAACAGTAGTTTCTGTATTTCTCTTGGCAAGGTCATTTTTTGTACTGTGACTCATTAAGTTTAGGTAACCCCCGTTACATACTACTGATTGACCACCATGATCCCATTTTAATAGCTAGGATCTCAAAAGGTAGCTTCATTCTTAAAGAGGGCTGTATTTATAACTAGTTACAGGATGGCCTGTGCCTCGGATGGCAAGAAAAAGGCAAGCGGCACTTTAAAGAGAAGGTAACCACTTATCTTTTTTTTCTGTAACGTCAGTGAAGTGAGAAATCTGTAAAGGAGCATAAGGCTGAGAAGTAGTGCAGTATGTGTGGTCACAGAAGAGGTAACCTCTATAGGTCTGATTCCTATGTATCCAACTTTCAGGAGCTGCAAGTCTGGTGAGTATGAATGTGGGGTCTTCTGTTTTCTCTCTTTTGGGAGTGCCTGCTTTCTATAATGAAGTGTCATGCAGTATTCTTTAACTTTTTTAGCTGCCCGGACGCTGCATTATTGAACCGGGAGTAACACTTCTTTTCAGGGAAAAAAATAAATAAAAAATAATAAATTATAATATATATGTAAATATTAGGAATACTCTGCACCACACCCACCAGACACACCAGTGGACAGTCTGAAGGGAATAGGGCCGGCCACTTGGGGGGGGGGGTGGTTAAGGGGAGGTCAGGAGTGTCAGGAGACAGTCAGTGTAGTGTTGGAGGTGAAAGTGAGAGGGGGTTAGGAACTGGGCTCCTTGTTACTACTAGGTGGCAGACGGTGGTCTGGGCCTAGTAGGAGCTGGACCCACAGTCGCAGGGGATCATGACAAGGGGCACGGATCTGTCAAGGAGGACAGCCGACAGCCTTGTACCATCACCGGGCTGGGACCAGGGCACAACGGGGTACGTGGACCCTAGGTCAGGGAGTAGCTTCAGGCAACCTGACAAGTTACCCGATGAGAACGGAGCCTTTAAGATCCGCTCTCCACCCGCTCCAGAATCAGGGTACTAGCGCAACGAGGGTGATAGTACTTTCCACTAAAATGGTCCAGGAAATCCCAAGCGTGAACCCCGAGAGCAAGCTCCCTCAGTTAGCCATACTGGGGAGTGGGACCCGACTAGTTTCAAGCTACCGGGGCCAACTGTGATGCCCTGGCAAAACCAGGTAGTCACAGTTAAGCCCCTGCATAACACCTTCCCTCATTAGGAAACACACAGCCAACCCAGAAACCCTAGTTACCCCCCCTTAGAGAAAGATAGACACATCAGTGGGCATGACCAGGCGGTTGGAACATGCCCACCCAGGGGTCCAGACAGCCCGGGGCGGGAAAGTAAGGCAGATTAGTCTGAAGTTCAGTTTGGAGAGGAGTGTGGGCTGAGCTAGGGGTAGCTCCAGCGTTGAAGTCCAAATTGAACGGTACCAGGGTAGGAGCCCTGGTGCCACTGGCTAGGAGGCAGATGGTGGTCTCCATCAGCAGGAGACGGCTCAGCAGAACCGAGGTGGACCGGGACAGGGTTGTAGCCCGCCGGTACTGACACGGGGAACAGACCTGGAAACCGTAGCACAAAAGGGGGGTACTCAGACCCTGAAGCCAGAACCAACTGGAGCTAGTTAATTAACAGATTGAGGCCAGGATTAGAGGTCCTGTCACACCCAAAGTCCCTCATAGAAGACAACAGCCCACCAATTAGGGATAAGAGGTCACCGCCAGGGCCAATAGATCCCACGGGTCAGCATCTGCGGGCACGGCTCCTTAGGCCACATCCAGCCGGGAGCGGACTCCTGAGTTTCACACTAGGAAAGTCCACCTTTCACACAGCAGAGCAGGAAAAGGATAGAGACCACCAGCCGGGTGGGGGACCAGAACGCAACTGGCCGCGACACCGGCCACCATCACCTTGGTTTCTTGGTTTACCAGAGACTTGTGTGTTTTACTAACTGTGAGTACATCAGCACCGTCTGAGGTTGCCATCCCCTGCACGCACCAACCGGGGCCCGGGGCCACCATCCCTGCCCACAGACGGGTTAACTTGCTGTACAACATCTCCCCTCGGGTGCCCCGTAACAGCAGTGGTGGTATCCCACCTCACCACACACCGTGGGTGGCGTCACGAACTTAATACGACCCAGCCCGTACATATACATCCCCCCATTTATTCGTCGTGTCCGCGAGACCCCCGGGTCCGGAGACCCTCGAGCCACCACCCCTGAAGGCCTGGATCCGAGCAGCAACCGGCTGCTGGAACGGGGGCAGCACACCCCGAAACTTGGCGGTACGAACAGGATACTTACCCATCCACTTATCTTGTGGAAGTGCGCCTTGTCTTGGACAGTCATCGGTGATACGTTGCCAAATTTTCAGAAATGGCCACCTTGCCTCCATTTTGGGCGTGAAAACTACAGCCCAGCGTCTTCTTCCCCGGGACAAAGGCGCGAAAGCCGAAGCCCCGCCCCCTGGGAATGCGGCCAGAAAGTGAGCCCGGAAGTCGAAAAACGAAACCAGCAGACTTGAAAAAGAAGTACCGGCAAAAGACCAAGGGGGAGCAGCGGGAGGAGGTCTGCTCCCAAACCTGATGCCGGCCCCGCACCGACCGCTGGAGCGGCGGAGATCCCTGCAGAGGAACGCGAGATAGATCGCTTACCGATGGGGACTGCTGCCTGACTGGAGCGGGAGCTGGTGAGATTCTGTGTCCGTGTGTGGTCACAGTCCCTGCAGCAAGTGCTAGAGTGAAAAGCAGAGGTCCGGAGGATGTGGCCGTGGTGTGGGCCCGCGAGAGCAGAGTTACCTGCAGTGTGTCACGGCGGGAGAAAGGTACCCAGACCGTTTCGTCCTTGTTTATCTGCCCGGAGCTGGAGCCTGTACCCTAGGTGATGGGAGAGTGCCGGCCGGCACTACTCCCAGGAGCAGCGGCATCACCTACTATACCACCTCCATTCCCGATGGAAGTTCAAAGATCCGGGATGCATTGTAGCTGGTCCCAGAATGCTAGCCCCCGGGCGCCCAGTGAGCCATTCGGGCCCATTCAGCAGTGGTAGTGGTTCCCGGCTTCCAAAAAGTTAAGGTTCCCCGTTGGGACTGTCTGTGATTCCCGTTTAAACAGTTCATAAAAGACAATGGCTTAGAACTTGCGAACCAGCCCATAAACTTTTGGGTTTTGTAAATACTCCCTGACCAACCTTTTGACCAAGCCGCAGTCTCTGGAGAAGCCGATTGGAGGACGGGCCTACGGTAGAGTCGGCCGAGGCCCTGTCACCAGCAAAACCGGTGACTACCCTCCGGGTCAGGGGTCCCCTGGACGTGGGGCCCTTGAAAAAAGGACTGCCGGGTAAGGAACGTTTTACCCGGCCCGTTTGGGAACACCCAAACCTATCCTGGACTTGGGCAAGGGGTGCCAACCTGTGTTTTAGTGGAGGCATGAGGGATAGGTTGTTTTGGGTGGGTGAAGTGAAAAGGACCAGGTCCGTCCCGTCCCGGTTGTTTTATATGTTCAACGTTTAAGAAACATGCCTGCCGTAAGGGAAGAAAACAAAACTGCTTAATGTACAAATGTTATTATAATTGTAAAATGTTTTACCCATTTTATCCCCTTTTTCTAATTCAAATAAACGGTGGTGGTTGGACAGTCCGTGGACGGTCTGTGTTTAACCAAGGGGGAGTGTGACGCCCTGGCAAAACCAGGTAGTCACAGTTAGGCCCCTGCATAACACCTTCCCTCATTAGGGAACACACAGCCAACTTAGAAACCCTAGTCACCCCCCTTAGGGAAAGATAGACACACAAGTGGGCGTGACCAGGCAGTGGAACACGCCCACCCAGGGGTCCAGACAGCCCGGGGCGGGAAAGTAAGGCAGATTAGTATGAAGTTCAGTTTGGAGAGGAGTGTGGGCTGAAGCTAGGGGTAGCTCCAGCGTTGAAGTCCAAGTTGAACAGTACCGGGGTAGGAACACTGGTGCCACTGGCTAGGAGGCAGACGGTGGTCTCAGTCAGCAGGAGACGGGAAGACGGCTCGGCAGAACCGAGGTGGACCGGGACAGGGTTGTAGCCCGTCGGTATCGACACGGGGAACCGACCCGGAAACCGTAGCACAAGGGGATTGAAGCCAGGACTAGAGGTCCTGTCCCACCCAAAGTCCCTCATAGAAGACAACAGCCCACCGATTAGGGATAAGAGGTCACCACCAGGGCCCATAGATCCCATGGGCCAGCGTCTGCGGGCACGGCTCCTTAGGCCACATCCAGCCGGGAGCGGACTCCTGAGTTTCACACTAGGAAAGTCCACCTTTCACACAGCAGAGCAGGAAAAGGATAGAGACCACCAGCCGGGTGGGGGACCAGAATGCAACCGGCCGCGACACCGGCCACCATCACCTTGGTTTACCAGAGACTTGTGCGTTTTACTAACTGTGAGTACATCAGCACTGTCTGGGGTTGCCATCCCCTGCACGCACCAACCAGGTCCCACCATCCCTGCCCAAGGCGGGGTTAACAACTTGCTGCACAACATCTTCCCCCGGGTGCCCCGTAACAGAAGCAGTGGTGTCCCACCTCACCACACACCGTGGGTGGCGTCACGAGCTTAATATGGCCCAGCCCGTACATATACATCCCCCCATTTATTCGGCGTGTCCGCGAGACCCCCGGGTCCGGAAACCCTCGAGCCACCACCCTTGAAGGCCCGCATCCAAGCAGCAACCGGCTGCTGGCATAGGGGCGGCACACAACCAAGAAGTGAACCAAGTGCCAGGGAAAAGGTCACAGATCATTAGGCAACACCATCGGGGACGGGACCCAAACTAGCTCCCCTCAGAAGCAGCGGTGTCCAGAACTTTGGTTTACCAAGTTGTCGGTGTCAGCTTTATGGACTGAGGGAGTACGCAAGTGACCCTTTCACCCCCAATGGCACTCCCCAGCACCATCATCGAGTCCCGGGGCATCCCCCCTACCCGTGGAGGGGTTAAAACACCTAGCTGCCCACTCCATCACCCCGGGTACTCCCAGCTGTAGCGGTGGTACTCCACCTTACCACACACCACGGGTGGCGTCACGAACTGTAAATACACAATCCCCTGTAAATAATCCCTTTATTTGAGTGGCTGCATGATCCCAGGGTCCGGAGATCCCTCAAGCCACCGCGGATCCGAACAGCCCGGCTGCTGGCACGGGGGCAAAACAAAAACATACTGCGGTTGGTCGAAGGATGGCGCTACTGTGTGAACATTATGTTGTCTGTTAGGGGGTGGTGGTACTGTGGGAATATTATACTGTGTGGGGGGAGAAGATACTCTGGTAACTATACTGTGTGTGTGGGGGCCAGGTAAAGGCCATTGTACTCTGTGACTTATACGGGTTTGTGGTCTTTCAATATTGGGTAGTATGTATATATCAGAGGAAAAGTAACAAAGAAAAGTAAAAGTTTTGAGTCTTCCACTGTGGCAACACAAAAATACCTAAAGTCTCAGTACTGAAGGGGTTATTGGAGTCTGTGCCCAGAAATGGGGAATCTCCACATCCCTCCACCTGCAGAGCCGCACACTAGATATATGGCTGCTGTGCTTACAGGACCTGTGACGTCACATTATCCATACAAGAAAGCTCAGAGCCGCACACCTGTAGTATTAATGTACAGGAGCACAAATAAGCTGTGGTGATATATAACCATATACATACACAATGGGTCAGCACACCGCCATTAATGAGCACATGAATTTCTTCTTCTATACACGTATAAAACATGAGGCTCTTAGTTACCAATTTTATATTATAAAAAGCATTTAATCCATCCAGCCAGGACAAGCTGTGCCCAATGTGGAGGCCCCAACTCCAGGGACTCACCTCTCTGTGCTTACCAAGGCCTCAGACTGACAGGGGAAGATAGAGGAGCCATGTGTGACTGGGAATAAAACCAGTGTGGGGTTATCTGGGAGGATAAAGGAGCACAGCCCGGGGGAGCCACACCCCAATGTATTACTACAAGAAAGCCCAACAAGGCCCCGCGCTCCTCTAGGAGGACAAGTGCACACACTGAGGATCTGGGGAAGTTTTACCTCAGGATTTGTAAGACAAAACCAGGAGGGGAACAATCAGAGGAAAGTATAAGGGCCTGTGCACATGTAATGGGGTCAACAAGTCCGACTGTATCCCTTCTGTAGAAATGGCTTTGAATACTGTTCCAGCAATTGCCCACAAGGGGGCAGCGTCGTACTGTACAACGACAAACACAGAGCTGGGAAATTCCCCACAGGAGCTGGTGTGTGAAAAACCAGAAGAGAAGACGCGGGAAGGTGGTGTTCAGCTCCGGAGCTCAGTGAGGAGAGTCCTGCGTGTGGTCTCCCTGAAGAGAGGGCTCGTTTTGCCGCAAAAGTCAGGAAGAAATCACCCGGTGAAAGCAGTTTCTGTCACTCCCAGTCTGCAGAACTTTGTTTTCCTCAGGGAGTTAACCGGACTACCGAGCACCGCCATCTGAGTGTAATTGCAGGGACTGTGACCTGCCTTCTTCTGCCCGGCGTGTTCCGGGACCAAAAGACTACTTCTAATCCGTCACCAGCTGGGGAAGATAAAAGAAAAGAAAAGACCGAGGAGCTTCATCTCTCCAGCGCTGCACCGGGACCCATCACCGCGAGACCCCAGGCCTGCGACGTGGGAGCGACATCTTCTTTCGGGATAGACTGGTACGTGTTTGTAGGGAAAGTTAGGGAAAGTTGCCGCCATTTTTTTGTTGTTGTTTTTTTTCTTGCTGCATACCCGGAAGGAGTGAAAGTCCAGGGGCTTCCTATACCCATGTGTGCAGATAGCTCAGTTGATTGTATTATAAACATGTTTCCTAGTAAAGAAATGTTACTACCGGTAAAATCTGAGTATGGGGATTTTGTTGGAATAGAGCATACACACACACCCGCGGCCCTACCATCGGTCGCTTCATGTGGCGTAGTCGGCAGGATGTGTGACCAACAAAATCATCTCCCGGTAGTAACTTATAACCAGACAGCTCCCCCGCCGTCTATTGTCAATCAGGTGAGGAAGTTTGACGGACGGAACTATCCTGTAACGGAATGGACTGAACAACTTAAGATAGTGGGGGAAATGTATAACACTGACCCTAAGACCTTAGCAGAAATGGCCATGCTAACACTAGAAGGGGAAGCGTGGACGACAGTCAGGCTGGAGACGGTTAGGGGCCAGCGTACGTTGGATGACTTAGTGCGGGTGCTGGAGAACACCTATGGACCGACCACATATGCGGGAACATTGCGCTATATGTTTTTCCGGCGGACGCAACTCGAGTCGGAGGACATCCCTCAATATGCCAATGCCCTTCAAGTGCTACTAGAACAAGCCTGTAGAAAAGAAGAACAGATAGCTAGTACGGGTACCCGTGACCTGGTGTTGAGAGATCAGTTTGTGACCGGATTGAGAGACCCGTACCTTAACCGCTCATTGCAAGATCTACTCCGGATAAATCCGGCCTTTACGTTCGCTGAGGCCAAACAAGAAGCTATAGAACGTTCAAGGGGGCCTGTCGTGGAGACACAGACATATACCGCGGCTTGCAGGTCCATATCTGATATCGGGACGCCGAACAGCAACACGGAGGAACTGAAACAGATGGTGGCAGAGTTGCAGAAACAGGTGTTACAGCTCACCTTAGATCAACAGGCGGGCCGGCAAGCGAGACAACAACCCAGCCGGCCGATGGGAAGATGCTGGACATGCGGCGATCCCCGCCATAGAGCCAACCGTTGCCCCCAGAACTTTCAAGCTCCTCCACAGTCCGATCTACCAGAACCAGCAAGTCAGGTCCCACAACAGAGGCCGCCTTTAAACTAGACGCCCCTGTCAAAGAGGCTCACTCGACAGGGGATGCCAAAGAGAGGGGTGTAGGAAAACAGAGCCAGCCACGGAACAAACTTGCATCAAATAGCCCCACCCTGGAAGTATTACTGGAAGGGATCGCCGTACAAGGGTTAATGGATACTGGGTCTCAGGTATCCACTATCTCCGAGCAGTTCTACGAAGAATGTCTAAAACCGCGAGTTGCCTATGACCCTGATACCGCCATCAAGATCAAAGCAGCCAATAATCTACCCATTCCGGTGTCGGGAGTTGCCTGGATGACCACCGAAATCTGTGGCCAAGATCTCGGGAAGAGAGGGATAATTGTGGTCAGGGAAGGCTTTGAACCAGAAACGCCCATGATTATTGGGATGAACATCTTGAAGGACCTGAATCTGGTGCTGTTTACCAAGAAGGGGCCCAAGTACTGGCAAGGAGTGACCGCACATAAGGCCACCCGCCGTGCCTTTCAACAAGTGGTCCGGACCTGCAACCTCCAGCGAATGACCGAAGAACAGCTGCCGCTGGCCACGGTCACCGTACCCCGCCATACTAGGATCACCTTACCAGCTGGAAAAGAGACAGTTATCTCACTACCCCTTGGCACCATGAGACAGTTTGAAGGCGTGGAGGTGCTGATTGAGCCGCGCTCCCCGAGGGAGGGGAAGCTGAACCCACTAGTCGCTCGAACTCTAGCAGTAGTGAGAAAGGGAAGAATTCCTGTCAGGCTGGGCAACACGGCTAATGTGAGCGTTGACCTAGAAGCCGGGACACAGCTCGGCCGAGTCTACGCTCTAACCGAAGAGGTGAACCCTATGAGCCCCCTCCAGTTTGTACCGTCTACAGAGGGAGATTGGACAGTGACGGTCTCTACCATGGCCGCTGTCGCGGGTGACACCAACGTGGGACGAGAACTCCGAGAGAAGTGTCAGTTGGACGTATCCCAATACTCCAAACGGGAGGTGTCTCAGGTGGAAGAGCTACTCCAAGAGCATCAGGCGTCCTTTGCCCGGCACGACACCGATTTTGGGTGCACCACCAGTATCAAACACGAGATCCCCACCGGTGACACTGCTCCTATCCGTGAAAGGTACCGCCAAATTCCTCCCCAGCAATACCAAGAAGTGAAAAATCTCCTGAATTCCATGCTACACGCGGGAGTGGTACGGGAAAGCCAGAGCCCCTGGGCGGCGCCGGTGGTGTTAGTCAAGAAGAAGGACGGATCCCTGAGATTCTGTGTGGACTACCGCCGTTTGAATGCTTGCACCATCCGGGACTCGTACCCTCTGCCAAGGATCGAAGAATCCCTGACAGCCCTGAAGAAAGCCAAATACTTCTCCTCGTTGGATCTGGCCAGCGGATATTGGCAGGTACCTATGCATGAGAAAGATAGAGAGAAGACTGCTTTCATCTTACCCATGGGCCTGTACGAGTTTGACCGGATGCCCTTTGGTCTGAACAACGCGCCGGGGACTTTCCAGCGGCTGATGGAGCGCTGCTTGGGAGACTTCAACTTCGACTTCACCCTCATCTATCTGGACGACATTGTAGTCTATTCGGCCACATTTGAAGAACACCTGCAGCAGCTGGGCCGTGTGTTCAGTAGGTTGAGGGAACATGGCCTGAAGTTGAAACCCAACAAGTGCCGTCTTCTGCAGCCCGAGATCAATTACCTGGGCCACCGGATCTCAGCCGAAGGCGTCCAGCCATCTTCAGAGAAGATAGCCGCCGTACGGGATTGGCCGCAGCCCACAAACGTCAAGGAGGTCAGGGCTTTCCTGGGGTTGGCCGGCTACTACCGCCGGTTCGTCAAAAACTTCGCCCGGCTTGCTGCACCCTTGCAGGATCTGCTTCGAGGGACCACCAACAGCCCCAGAGGACGACTCATCCGCTGAGGACCCAGCCAGGAAGACTCCTTCCAAGCCCTAAAGGGTGCCTTAACGTCTCCCCCCATCCTGGCATATGCGGACTACAACCTGCCCTTCCAACTACACACCGATGCCAGTTTACAGGGTCTAGGGGCAGTACTTTCACAGGTCCAAGACGGCAAGGAACGGGTCATAGCCTATGCCAGTCGGTCCCTACATGAGGGCGAGAAGAACCCCACCAATTATAGCTCGTTCCGGCTGGAGCTGTTGGCCCTAACGTGGGCTATGGCGGAGAAATTTGCAGGGTATCTCACGGGGACCGAAGTACTAGTCCTGACCGATAACAACCCGTTGGCCCATCTAGAAAATGCGAAGCTCGGAGTCATGGAGCAGCGTTGGATGGCTCGGCTCTCCAAGTTCAATTACAAGATCAAGTATCGGGCTGGCGCTGAGAACCAAAATGCGGACAGCCTGTCTAGAGTGTCATACCCCTTACTCAACCGAGACCGGGATGAAGAATTAGAAGGGGACGAGACACCTGACTTTGCAAAGCTCGCCCAACAGATGGTGGATCACCGCCAGCTCGTTGTGGGCGAAGCTGGAACTCCGGTGGGAGTCGCCTTGCCACCCCAGGAGTGGTGCAGGATTCAGGACCAGAACCCCGATTGGGCTCTACTCAAACAATGGGTGAAACGGCAGCAGAAGCCTCCCGCCGATATACGGGCGCGACTGTCTACCGGGACCTTGACCCTGCTCAGCCAGTGGGACCGGCTGATTCTGAGAGAAGGAGTGCTATACCGGAAGGTTCTCTTGTCACACATGCTGGAAGAATGCGCACAAGGTGTAGTGCCTGAACAATTGGCCCGTGAGATGGTGGTCCAGGCCCACAAAAGGAATGGACACTTCGGAATGGACAAGACTTTTCGGTGGGTTCAACAGTCCATCTATTGTCCGGGGCTCCGCAAGCTGGTTGAAGACGTCTGCCAGACCTGTCGCACCTGTGAACTACACAAGTCCTCTGAGCAGCGTGCACCTGTTCAGACAATTAAAACATCCAGACCCCTTGAGCTGTTGATGGTGGATTATCTGCTGGTTGGGACGGCGAGCAGTGGCTATCAGTATTGTTTAGTCATGGTGGATCACTTCACAAAATTCGCTGTCGCTGTCGCTACCAAAGACCAGACGGCTGAATCGGCTGCTCGGGCCATCTGTCGACAGTTCATCCATGTCTACGGGTGCCCGGAGAGGTTGCACTCCGACCAGGGGGCTTGTTTCGAGGGCCGAGTCATCGAAGAGCTGCACCAGATGTATGGGATCCAGAAGTCGAGGACCACTCCTTATCACCCACAAGGGAACGGTGCATGTGAACGCTTCAACCGGACCCTACTCCAGCTGATCCGCACCTTGGCCGATGATAAGAAAGACCAATGGCCTCAATTCCTTCCTGATTTAGTATGGGCCTATAACAACCAGGTCCACTCTGTGACTGGCTACACCCCACACACCCTTCTCTTTGGTCGCCCCGGAAAAGGGGTCCATGACCTGAACCTATTTCGCCCTGGAGTTGACGTCTGCCATAACTACCCCTCCTGGCTAAATGCTCACCGACAGAAGATGGAGACGGTACACCGACTGGTGAGCAAACAAATCCGGGGCCAGATACATGCTGATCCACTCCCCGTGCAAGAGCAACCCTTGAAGTTGGGACAGCCAGTCCTGCTCCGTATCAAGAAGCCCCAAGGGAAACTTCGAGCCAAGTGGGAGACTGAGGTTTACCGGGTAATCGAACGCCCCTACCCCAACGGGCATGTATACCGAGTGCGGGGTGAAGACAATCACAGCATCCGCACTGTGCACCGAAATATGTTGCGGCCCTGCCGATCCCAGCCTGACTCCCCTACCACAGTACCCGGAGGGGATGACACTACCAACACGACTGACGACACGGACGTTTCCCGGCACAGTGATCACCTTGACTCTGAGATCAGTGACCCCCCTACACAACCCAGTTCTTTCCCCGGGGTGCTGACTGGAGTGGGGCGTAGAGACAGTGACAGGGAGGGGAACAACCGACCCTTGAGGCGCACTGACCGCACCACTGCTGGGATCCCGCCCGGGCGGTCTTACAGGGACCAGTACGTATGGCCCACTTCTCAACCAACCCCTGTAACGTCTGCAGTCATCGCTGCCTGGGAACCGACGGTAGTTGACAGGGACTGCCAACCTTTAAGTGGGGGGGTATGTAATGGGGTCAACAAGTCCGACTGTATCCCTTCTGTAGAAATGGCTTTGAATACTGTTCCAGCAATTGCCCACAAGGGGGCAGCGTCGTACTGTACAACGACAAACACAGAGCTGGGAAATTCCCCACAGGAGCTGGTGTGTGAAAAACCAGAAGAGAAGACGCGGGAAGGTGGTGTTCAGCTCCGGAGCTCAGTGAGGAGAGTCCTGCGTGTGGTCTCCCTGAAGAGAGGGCTCGTTTTGCCGCAAAAGTCAGGAAGAAATCACCCGGTGAAAGCAGTTTCTGTCACTCCCAGTCTGCAGAACTTTGTTTTCCTCAGGGAGTTAACCGGACTACCGAGCACCGCCATCTGAGTGTAATTGCAGGGACTGTGACCTGCCTTCTTCTGCCCGGCGTGTTCCGGGACCAAAAGACTACTTCTAATCCGTCACCAGCTGGGGAAGATAAAAGAAAAGAAAAGACCGAGGAGCTTCATCTCTCCAGCGCTGCACCGGGACCCATCACCGCGAGACCCCAGGCCTGCGACGTGGGAGCGACATCTTCTTTCGGGATAGACTGGTACGTGTTTGTAGGGAAAGTTAGGGAAAGTTGCCGCCATTTTTTTGTTGTTGTTTTTTTTCTTGCTGCATACCCGGAAGGAGTGAAAGTCCAGGGGCTTCCTATACCCATGTGTGCAGATAGCTCAGTTGATTGTATTATAAACATGTTTCCTAGTAAAGAAATGTTACTACCGGTAAAATCTGAGTATGGGGATTTTGTTGGAATAGAGCATACACACACACCCGCGGCCCTACCATCGGTCGCTTCACACACGCTGAGGATTTGTGGAGAAAGGAATAATCAGAGGAAAGTATAAGGGCCTGTGCACACGCTGAGGATTTGTGGGGGGTTTTTCTGCACAGATTTGTGACTTAGGCCGGTTTCACACATCCGGCTTTTTGCCGGTTTGCCGGATCCGGCGCTCTCCCATACAGTGACTACAGTACAGTGACAGCGCAACAAGCGCCGGTCACGTGCTGTCATGTGACCAGCGCATGTGACCCGGAAGTTACAGCGCTGGCACTGTACTGTGTTGTCTGTACGGGAGAGCGCCGGATCCGGCAAACCGGCAAAAAGCCGGATGTGTGAAACCGGCCTAAACCTGAAGGGTTTCCTGATCCCAACAAAGTGAATGAGATTCCTGAAGTGTCAGGCTCATGCTCCATATTTCCTCCTTGTAGATTTGGTGCAGATTTACATCAGCAGCATGGCAATTCTTTTAATGTTTTTAGATCTAATCTGCACCAATAACGTCTGTAAAAAATGCATCAAAATCACAGCAAAAATGCAGGTATATTATGCTGTGTTTTTCCTGCCAAGAGATGCAGAAATTTCTGCACCAAATACTTGCTGTGTGCACATCCCCTAATAGTAACACGGGCACCACTGCTGTATTTTTTTTACCCACTTCTGATTTTGTCTTACAAATACATACCTCCCAACTTTTAAAGAAGGAAAAGAAAATTGTTAGGCCACACCCCCTAACCACACCCATTTCACAGTCACGCCCATATCCACTCCCCATCCACACCCATTCAGCATGGACACGCAGGCAGCCGGCGGGCCTCCAGCATGGACACACAGGCAGCCGGCGGGCCTCCAGCATGGACACGCAGGCAGCCGGCGGGCCTCCAGCATGGACACGCAGGGAGCCGGCGGGCAGCCGGCAGGCCCCAAGCACGGAGACGCAGGCAGCCGGTGGGCCTCCAGCACGGAGACGCAGGCAGCCGGCGGGCCTCCAGCACGGAGACGCAGGCAGCCGGCGGGCCTCCAGCACGGAGACGCAGGCAGCCGGCGGGCCTCCAGCACGGAGACGCAGGCAGCCACAGTGAGGCAGCCGGTCACCTTCACAGACAGGCGGCCGGCCGCCCGCCTTCACAGACAGGCGGCCAGCCGCCCATATAGAGAGGCGGCGGGCCGCCCGCTCAGAGAGGCGGCCGTCCACAGCAGAGACAGGCGGCCTTCCGCCCGCACAGAGAGGCGGCCGGCCGCCCGCACAATGAGGTGGCGGGCCGCCCGCACAGACAGTCGGCGGGGGGCGCCCGCACAGACAGGCGGCGGGCCGCCGCACAGAGAGGCGCGGGCCGACCGCACAAAGAGGCGGCCCGAACAGAGAGGCGGCCGCCCGCCTTCACAGACGGGCGGCCGGCCGCTTGCCTTCACAGACAGGCGGCCGCCCGCCCGCACAGACAGGCGGCGGGGGGGTGCCCGCACAGACAGGCGGCGGGGGGGCGCCCGCACAGACAGGCGGCCGGCCGCCCGCACAGACAGGCGGCGGGGGGCGCCCGCACAGACAGGCGGCGGGGGGCGCCCGCACAGACAGGCGGCGGGGGGCGCTCGCACAGACAGGCGGCGGGGGGGCGCCCGCACAGACAGGCGGCGGGGGGGCGCCCGCACAGACAGGCGGCGGGGGGGCGCCCGCACAGACAGGCGGCGGGGGGCGCCCGCACAGACAGGCGGCAAGGGGCGCCCGCACAGACAGGCGGCAAGGGGCGCCCGCACAGACAGGCGGCAGGGGGCGCTCGCACAGACAGGCGGAGGGGGGGGCTCGCACAGACAGGCGGTGGGGGGCGCCCGCACAGACAGGCGGTGGGGGGCGCCCGCACAGACAGGCGGCGGGGGGCGCCCGCACAGAGAGGCGCGGGCCGCCCGCACAGAGAGGCGGCCGGCCGCACGCACAGAGAGGCGGCCGTCCGCTCGCAGAGACAGGCGGCCGTCCGCCCGCAGAGAGAGGCGGCCGGCCGACCGCACAGAGAGGTGGCGGGCCGCCCGCACAGAGAGGCGGCCGTCCGCCCGCAGAGACAGGAGGCCGTCCGCCCGCAGAGAGAGGCGGCCGGCCGACCGCACAGAGAGGCGGCCGGCCAACCGCACAGAGAGGCTCCGGCCGGGGGGGGAGGGGAGGGAGGGGAGGGGAATCAGCGCTGGGGAGATTCAGTTTACATACCTTAGCAGCAGCACAGAGCAGACAGAGACTAGTTTCGGGCAGCGCGCTCCTCTCTGTTATGCCACGTCACGTGTTAGGATGGTAGGAGGGAAAAGCAGGGAGGCGGGGAGAGAGTGGGTGGGCGGAGCCCGGGAGACGGCCGTCCTGCCCGTGGTAATGGGACAAACAAGTCAAAGCATGATAGTCCCGCTGTATCCGGGACGGTTGGGAGGTATGCAAATACTGAGGTAAAAAAATTCACCACATATTAAAGTGTGTACGTGGCCTTAAAGTAATATACAGATGAACATTCACACTGTGGTCATTAACAAACAAATATAAACACAACAAAAACACTAAAAAACCAAATACTGTTTGTGTACAGTGTGAAACTGTGCACCTATAACCTAGTATGTAAAAAAATGGATCCATCTGTGGCTGAGGCAACACTATGTGTGGATGAGATGGAGCCCTGTGACTACAAGGTGGATGGGGCAGAGCTGTGTTTCATTGGGGTGGAGCATTATTTGTGTGAGGTGGGTGGGGTGGAGCCTTGTGTGTACATGGATGATAGGGTGGAGCCTGTATGTAGGAGCTGGAGTGGGTAGAGCCATGGGTGTACAAGGTGGAGGGTACCATATGGGTATGGGGCGGGACCAGGTCAGTACAGGCAAGGGTGTGTGGGTACGCAGCTGGACCTATGGGAATGTGGTGGGGTCAGGACTCAGGAGGGTACACATTGTAGGGGAAAGGCATATGGGTGCACTATGTAGATGATAGGCCTGTGAGGCTATGCTGTGTAGAGAGCGGGGGCAAGGCTATGGGTATATCGTTTATGGAGTGGAGCTGTGTGTGCTGCCCCCACGTCAGCAGCAGCCGGGCTGCTCGGATCCAGATCCGCAGTGTGGCTTGAGGGATTCTCCGGACCCGGGGGTCACGCGGACACTTCAAATAAAAGGGGGACGTATATATACGGGGGTTGCCGTAATCACTTGGTGACGCCACCCACGGTGTGTGTTGAGATGTAGCACCATCACTGCTGTTAGGGAGCACCCGGGGGCGATGGGATAGCAGCTGGATATTAACCCATCCATGGGTAGGGATGGATGCCCCGGGGCCCAGTGTCTCTGTGCTGAGGATGGTGATTGCAGGGGCCGGCGCGCCCGGTCAGACCAGGGGATGCTGGTGTACTCACAGTCAAATGAATCACACGAGTCCAATGGTAAACCAAGGTGTTGGTGGCCAGCCGCCGTGGCCGGGTGTATTCTGGTCCCTTTCCCTGGGTGATGGTCTGTGTCACTTTCCTCTGCACTAGTTTTAGTTCTCCTTGGACTTCTCGGTATAGAACATGGGAGTCTGCTCCCAGAACTACGGGAGGGAGCCTTGCCCGCAGACGCTGACTCGTGGGATCTAAAGCGGCCTTGGCGGATGCCCTATTCCCCGCGTTGGGCTGCTGGTCTGCTTTTGGGACTTTGGGTGGGACAGGACCTGTAATCCTGTCCTCAACTGGTTAATTAATAAAGTCAGTGGTTCCGATCTCTGCTTCAGGGTCCAGGTACCCTCTCTGTGCACGGTTTCCGGGTCGGTTCTCCGGTGTCGGTACCTGCAGGCTCCTACCCTGTCCTGGTCCACCTCGGATCTCCGGCAGCCGTTTTCTCTTCTCCTGACAGACACGGACCACCGTCTGCCACCTAGCCAGTACGCCCGGGGTTCCAACCCCGACGCCTTTCCTCTCTGGCTTCACTTGAACTTGACTTCCTCCTCTCTCCTCCAACTCAGCTCAACTCCACTCCAAACAGAGACTCTCCACTCTCTTTTACTTTTTCCCGCCCTGGGTTCTCTAGACCCCTAGGTGGGCATTTCCTTTCCGCCTGGTCCCGCCCACTGGTGTGCCTTTCCTACCGTGGGGGGGTGACCTGGGTTTTGTTGGCTCTGATGTAACCCTGTGAGGGATGGTGTTATGTGGGGGCCTAATGTGTGTGCGACAAATGGCGGCGCCAGGGAGTCACATGTGCATTAGAGATTGGTGAATATAATCATGAGTAATCTTAAATTTTGCAAAAATCTGTGTTCCCCAGGATAGACATTTTTTGCTGTTCGCTCTATGAAATCAGCAAATTGGCGGCAATATTATCGACACAAACCGAAATTTCCTGATAAATTTGGGAAATGTCAAATTACAATTTCTGCATCTTGTACAATCTCCACTATGTATCTCTAGCACCCCTGAAGCCATCAGGGAGCTACAAGGTACTGCATCCTGGCAAAGATGCAGGGCCTACCCCCAGGAACCTGGAAGATCAGTGCCGGTAACAGCAAAACACATGATAAATCCTGTTTAACCCCATACCCAAGGACTGGTGATAGACTAGAGTTGGACCCAACGGATGGCCACCTACAGGAGGAGCCGATCCAGTCCACTAGATGACAACCAGGTGGGAGGGAACGAACAATCAGACAGTAAGTGGAAGTAAGAGGAGACGGACGTAACCGCACTGACCGGAGAGTGTGACGGTGACCTGAGGGCCCAGGCGTGTGGTTGCCGGTGGAGTAAGGTGGAGTACTCCTGGAACCATAGCACCTACAGCGTACAGAGTCCTAGGTCAGGCAAACACTCCAGGTAGACCTGATAAAATCTCCACAGTGTGTGGACTATCCAGGACCTCACTGACCTTAGAAGTCCAGGGGCACCAGCAGTGACGGGAGAACTAGGGACCAGAAAGTAATACCGACCCTACAGGGTTCAAACTGCTGCCGTACGGACTAAAGAATGAGAGACTACCAGGAGGGGACCCTCAGATGCTCCATGCCACGGGGACCCACCAACTTGAGAGAGAAAGGTGCAGGGGAAAGAAGCCACCAGGTCACCAAAATGGCACTGGGACTAAGGGGACCAGTGGTGAAGACCAGCCTTCCTCTGGGTACCAGCCATCCAACTGCTGTGAGTAAAGAGAACCAGTTACACTGCAATCCCTTGTGTGGCCTACCTTCTTTCCGTGCCTAACTCCATCACCTATCCCCTGGGGCCCCGGCCCTACTTGCAGAGGGCCCAACATCCAGGCTGCCACCAATATCAGCCCCACTGGAGAGACTGTGCAGTGGCGGTTCTATCTCCATAACCGCAACTCGCAAATGGCATCACAACATAAACTTTATTAAATATTCCCCTGTACATAACCCTCCTTCAAGCGACCCCCAGGGTCATGGAACCAGGGAACGGCCACCCAGTGAACTGTTCCCCATAAATACACGGCCAGGTACCGAGTACCCCATAGCCCTGGGGCAGGTCATATCTACATATGAATATGTGTGATTCCTCCTTATCAGATCCAGTTCTGGCCTTACAGTCCTATTTTTCTGAGTTCAGACTCGGGGTCCGGCATTCTCTGTGATATAGATTTGGTGCATATTGATGGAAGAGTCTCTGATTCTCTGGGTGCATTGAGATAGCCATTTAATTCAAACCAAGATTTGACCTTCATTCAATGACCGGCTGGCCAATGTCCCAGCCTGAGCGTGACACCGTCATCTAAATGTATGAAGCTGGAGATCTGCCGGCCAGTCCATGCATTACGGTCCGAATGAGGTCCAAATTGAAAGGCCAACATAGTAACCTATTTTAAATGCTTCACCTCTGGAAGTATTCAGAATTAATCTTAGAGCTCCTTAAAACAAGGTATTATCTAGACATGTGCAGCCGTGTGAACCCAGTCCAAGTAAAATTGTTAAGGAGTTTATCAGGTAACATTCACTTACACTACTGAGATGAGCAGTTCCAATAATATTATGTCCACATGCAACTGATGAGACTCTTGTACAATCGTCTGACATCATGCACATGTCATACTCTAATAAACAAGTGGTCTTCATGGCACCTGCCAATTGTGTACGTGTCTCAGCAGGTGTGTGGGGTCCTAACTTTATCAGCCTTGTTCCCTTACAATGTGGAAGTGAGCAGTCCCAGAATATCCCTTTAACCCCTTCACAACTGAGGATGTACCAGTACATCTTAAGGGCTCGTGCGCACGTTGCGTAATTGCATGCATTTACGCTGGGTATAGCACTGCAGCGTAAATGCATGCATCCTCCGTCTCATGCACAATCTATGAAGATTGTGCAGGATACGTGCGCACATTGATTTTATGAAAGCAGCGATTTGGGTGCTGAAATTTTGACCCAAATCCGTGCGTTCATAAAATGATCATGTCAATCATTCCGTGCACTATGAATGCAGCTCCCACTCTGTCTATGGTGGGGGCAGCAGCCATAGCGCATGAAATCGGCTTTTTTTGTATAAGAAAACTGCATCCATTACGCAGTGTTTCTGCAGCGATTTGACGTGCACATGTGCTGTCAAATCGCTTCAGAATATTCAGCAGTTACGTGCGGATGAGCACTAAATCATGAAGGGGTAATCACCGCCGGCTGCTGCGGTGAGCCGGCAGTGATTCTTGCACATGCCTGCACATTTGAACAGCAAACGTGAGGCTAATAGCTGTGGGTGAATCTGCGATTCACCCACACTTGTTAACTCTTTAGATCACGCTGTTAAAATGTGACAGCACAATTTAAATGGCCACGGCGGGAACATCACCTTTCCCCACCGCCATCGGAGGCCCCGTGATGCGATCACAGGAAGCCGATAGTTGCCATGGTAGCAACAGGTCATGTGATGACTTGTCGCTATCATGACGTAGTTCCTGGTATACGTAGAGTAAAAGAAAGGATTATCCTGCGCTGGCATATGGATAGCAGAAATCACTTCGGAGAATTAATTATTCGTGATTTTATCATTCAACGCATTTCAGAGTCTTTACAATTCCTTCAGGAAACAAAATCACTGATGCACATCCAGAGCCAATACCAAGGTAACACTTACATACAGGAAAAACAGTCTCCTATTCAGAGTATAGATGGAGTGTTTTGTTTTCTGCCTTCTGCATTCTGATGACAGGTGAATGCAGAAGGCAGAATACGCCTTCCACACTCTGTATAGGAGCGTGTTCATTCTGTATATAAGGGTTATCTTTGTATTGGCTCTTGAAGTACATCAGTGATTTTCCTTCCTGAAGAAGGAATTGTACAAACTCTGAAATGTATTGAATAATAAAATCACGAAAATTAATTCTCTAGAGATTTCTTCTATCCTCATGGCAGCGTTGGTTAACCCTTTCCTCTAAGTATACCAATTCATCCTCTGGGTCAGCGGCAGCCAACGTGGTGATCTATTCTGCTTATATGGTAGTTATGACCCTCACAACTCCCCTAGGTGAGTGTTTCCATGCATTTTATTCTGATTCCATAAGCATAAGACACCATCTGTGCCTTTGTGTCTTCCAGAAATAATTTTATGACTTAGTTCCTGTTAGAGCCGACAGAGCAGCCGCTGTAAGGCTATGTGTCCACGATGCGTTTTTTCATGCTTTTCAGCAGCGTTTTCAACAGCACCTTTTTAATGCCAAAATGCATGCATTGTGATTTCCAAGCAAAGTCTATGAAAAATAGGGATTTCTTGTACCCACTATGCAGTTCTAAACGCTGCGTTAAATTTGCATATTTTTGGGTAAAAACTATGCGTTTAAAGAAGCAGCATGTCAATTGTTTTTGCCATTTGAGGAGCGTTTGGATAACATTGAAGTCAATGAGAAGTTGCAAAAACCAAGCCACATCAAAATTCCAGAGTTTTTCATGCTTTTTAGCTGCTGAAAACATGCATTTTGGACTACATAAACGCAAGCGTTTAGTTAATCAAAATATTGGAATGATATGTCCCTTTACACACACAGTCCGACAATTAAATTAATGAAAAATATTGTTATAGATAATTTAGCCAGAAAAAGTATATTACCGCTATAATTTTATTAAATTTAACTATTTTCTTTATGATTTAAATAATTATTTTTTTTTACTTTTTTTAACATTTTTTCATAGTGTTTGAATGTTTAAACTTTATTAAGCAGTGTCTTTATGGTCAAAACGCATCTGTCTTTATGCAATGAAAAAGCATGTAAAAAGCGCTAAAAACGCGGTAAAAACGCACGCGCATTTATCGCATTTTCAAAATCAAATCAACTTTGGCAAAAACCATTTCTGCCAAAAAGTGCGTTTAGAACTGCAACTACCTCGACGCATCGTGGACACATAGCCTAACAGAAACGCTGCATTTCTGCTGATCTGAGCTGTGCAGCTCTGATCAACAGAAATGAATCCCTAGGGGGACTAGTAAAATAAAAAAGAAGAAAAAAGTTTAAAAAAAAAAATAAACCTAAAAGTAAATCAACCCCCATTTGCCCCATTGAAAATTAAATGGTTAACAAATTAAAAATAGACACACATTTGGTATTGCCATGTTCAGAATTACCTGATCTATCAAAATATAAAATCAATTAACCTGACAGGCAAACTGCGTAGTGGCAAAAAAAGGATATCTTAGGTTCATGAGCAGATCAGGAAGCATAGTGACAGTGGCTCGGAAGCTTAAGTAAAAGTGTAGGAAGATAATGTCTGTGCCAAAACAGCAGGGCTCCACTTTAAAATGTAGAAACATGCTGTCTGCTGTCTCATTCATCATTCTCCCAGCTGCTGTCTGTGCTGTGGTAGCTCAACTCTGGGCAGTGCAGCGAGGTGACGTCATTTCTGAGTGTCGCTGTGCTAAGACGTGCAGAGTGACAGAACACAGGCATCATGCCTCTGACCATCAGGGGCTTCCACTGAGGAACAAGCCCCCAGAGTTCTGCTACTTCCACCCCCCAGGGCGATCAGAGATGAAAAGGGGAACAGAGACATGGAGAGCAGGCAGCTGCTTGGGCTTGTATAGCGCCCCATCGGGCAGGTGCATTTAACCTCATCGCTGGTTCGTCGACTGTCGTTTTCACTGGCAGCCTAACCCGACTCCGTTGCCCCGAGGCATACAGAAGATGGCTGGTGAAGAATGATGAGGTAGTTGTGAGGTGTTTGTCGTGACGCCACCTGTGGTATGCGGCGAGGAAATGGGCTGCCGCTGCTGTCGCTGTCCTCCGGGGCAGATGGTAGTAGGAGCTATGGATGGTATCGCTCCCCACAGGTGGAGTGGGCCCCAGGGAAGATGATTAGGGGAGTAGTAATGGCGGTGGGGAGCGGCAGTACAAGTAATAAAGAGTCAGAGTCTATGGCTTCGGTTCCAGGTTGTTTACTCTCGTACGATGCAGCTCTCCCAGGTAATACCGGTCACTTGCTATGCCATCTAGCTTGAGAGACCAACTCCATGCATCTTGACAAAGAAAGATTACTTCTACTACTACTTCTCAATGTCCTTCACGAAATCCAAAGTCATGCAGTCTTTATTCATGTAGTACAAGAATCTTGAGACATCCGCAATCTCTTGCTTGACCTTCCTTACTGACAGGTTTTGAGGATTATTTAAAGCAAAACCTTTCAGAATTGGATTACCATAATTAAAACATTTATACAAACCAGCTCTCTTCATTTTTAGTTTCAGTTCTGATTAGTTTATCTATAAAACGTTATAATGTTGTATGAAAGAAAAACAGTTCAGACTTGTTACATTTGACAGGTTACCGGAAAAGGTAGACAGTGCATATTTCCTGACCTGTTCAGATCCTCATCAGAGCGGAGAGCAGATTCCTCATTGGACGGCCCTTTACTTCATCCTCTAGATCAGAGGTGGGGAACCTTTTTACAGCCAGGGGCCATTTGGAAATTTCTACCAACCTTCAGGGGCCGCACAAAATTATCAATGTGAAAATGTCCCTGCTATATTTGGTCAAACAATTACTTAACTCACCCCTACTGTGGCGGCCAGAGCTGCTTCTCTGTAGTGTGGCTGTGATGTTTGATGATACTAATCATGTTTCTTCTCACCGCTGCTTTTTCAGGTTTGTTTCGGTCTGGAGCACAGTCAACTCCTTGTGATAATAAGATTGGTAAATCATATACAGCACATAACAGACACTGTATATACATCCCAGGAGAAGCTGGAGGCACACATCACATAGGAGACACTGGGAGTGTTGTATATACATCACAGGAGATGCTGAAGATACACACATATCACATAAGAAACACTGGGACTGCTGTGCTGTCTATACATCACAGGAGACGCTGAAGGCACATACATCACTGGAGGTCCTGGGGGCATATACATCACATAGGAGACACTGTGACTGACATATATAAATCAGATAGCAGACGCTGGGACTGCTGTACAGTATATACATCACAGGAGACACCGGGGGCACATACATCACATGAGAGGCTAGGGACATATATATGCTCCCAGCCCCTCCTGTGATGTAAATGCCCCCAGCCCCTCCTGTGATGTAAATGCCCCCAGCATCTCCAATGTGATGTATATGCCCCCAGCATCTTCAATGTGATGTATAAGTCACAGGAGATGCTTGGGCATACACATCACAGGAGACGCTGGAGGCATATACAGCGCAAGAGGTGCTGGGGGGGAAATACACAACGCAAGAGGGGCTGGGACCACAGACATCACAAGAGAGGCTGAGGGCACCGACATCACTGGGGGCACAGACATCACAAGAGGGGCTGGGGGGCATACACAAAGCAAGAGAGGCTGGGGAGCATACACAATTCAGGAGAGGCTGGGGGCACATACTTCACAAGAGGGACTGGGGGCACAGACATCACAAGAGGGGCTGAGGGCACAGACATCACAAAAGGGGCTAGGGGCACAGACATCACAAGAGGGGCTGGGGGCACAGTCATCACAAGAGGGGCTGGGGGCACAGACATCACAAGAGGGGCTGGGGGCACAGACATCACAAGAGGGACTGGGGGCACAGACATCACAAGAGGGGCTGGGGGCACAGACATCACAAGAGGGGCTGGGGGCACAGACATCACAAGAGGGGCTGGGGACACAGACATCACAAGAGGGGCTAGGGGCACAGACATCACAAGAGGGGCTGGGACACAGACAGCACTGGGAGGACTGGGGGCATGGACAGCATTTTCAGAGCACAGACATCACAACTAGGGGCATGGACATTACTGGGGGAACACAACACTGGGGGTGATACACAGCATTGGGAGAGCACAGTGCACAGGGGGGCTGCACAAAGCACTTGCAGAGCCTTGACATCACTGGGGGGACACAAACCTGGGGTTATACACAGCATGGGTGGAGAGGGGGATATAGCACTGAGCGTCGTACACAATTCTGGGGTTGGGAAAACAGAACTGGAAGGCCACAAAGCACTGAACGGGTCACTAGACACACAGCATTGGAGAGCAGGCACCGGACACTCAGCGCCAGATGGCAATGGGGCAGGCACACCGCTCCAGAGAGCAGAAGGGCGGTGACACCGCTCCAGAGAGCAGAGGGGTGGGCACACTGCTCGGAGGGCAGGGGGGCAAACACACCACTTGGAAGGCAGAGGGGCGGGTACACCGCTCAGAGAGCAGAGGGGCAGGCACATCACTCAGAGGCCAGAGAGGTGAGCACACCGCTCGGAAGGCAGAGGGACGAGCACACCGCTCAGAGAGCAGAGGGGCAGGCAGACACAGCTGAGCACGCTGACACTGGACAGCGGGAGAGCCCATTGGTTCACACAAGCAGCTCATGTGATGATTTAAAGGGCCAGCGGCCCCAGGACTGCAACCCCCGGGAATCTGCCTGGGGCCGCATATAAGGTCATCGCAGGCAACATGCGGCTTGCGGGCCGAAAGTTCCCCTCTCCTGCTCTAGATCCTCCTCATCCTCTTCATCATTCTGGTCTTCACTAGAATCCTCCACAACTGGGAAGTCTTCTGATTCTTCAAGATCCATTATCTCAGGACCCATGAGGACAGGACTACCAAAATAATCTCTTCAAAGTCCTTGATTTTACATACTGGTGAGTTCTGCATCAGCATAGATGTGGATGAACCCTCTTGTTCAGTACTAAAAAGCACGCTGTTACCTGTGAATGCTTAGTTACAAGCGAGCAGATCAATAATGTAAAGACAAAGCATAAACTCACTCTACAGGCAATCTCTGGTAGTCTTCTTTATAAGGAGATGATTCAGTTGAATGACCACAAGGATGCAAGGCACTAGCACTGCAAGGAAAGTGTTGGGCCCTGGACAAGCCAGGTCATCACAGGTACTGCAACAACACACCCCACACCCCGGTTAGGCACATCAGTCACACACAAATCCTTGTTGCCTCCCTCCAGGGGCTGATGTCCACACCCTGTGGGGTGGAGCCAGGCGGTTGGCCCCACCCACTGAGGAGTTCACAGTCCTGGAGGCGGGAAAGGAAGTCAGAGTGTAGTGAGCAGTTAAGTGGAGTAAGGGAAAGTGAGAGGAGTGAAGTGGTAGTGGAGCAGACTGACCGTGTCCGGGTACGTGGCCCAGGCACCTAAGAGCAAGGTTGGCACACAGTGGTGACCGTCTGCAGGAGAGGCCGATCGACGCGGAACCGTAGGACCGGGGTCGGGTGGTGGCCCGCCGGTACCGAACCGGGGAGCGAAGAGAAGCCAGCACCATCCGGCAGGGCTTGCGGACCCCGACCAGGCTTGGAGTCGCCGTTAAACTGGTCAAATCCGTTAGCGACCGGAACCTCCGGGGTTTCATAGCAGTAAAGACCCAATTGAAGGTTACCGCTCAACCAGAAAAGGGAAATACAGTCACTGCCAAGACTAGAATTCCCAGGGCCAGAGCCTGCGGGCAAACGGGGCTCCTTCGGCATCTATCCAAGCTGGGCAGCGGGTTACCGGTGGGAAGCCATCGGGACCGAAGGAACTTTAAAGGTGCAGGGAAAGGCAGTCACCGCCAACCTATCGGGAGTGACCACCGCAGCCGGCTGCGGGACCCGTCCATCCAGCCGTTTGTTTTACCAGAGACTCCGTGTACGTCATTGGCTGAGTGAGTACCATCGTGCTGTCTGGCACTGCGCTGCCCCCGCGACCCTGCACCTCACCGTCCCTGCACATCCACATCTCCGTCACCTCACCGGGCCCCAGGACCACCAAACCCCCCTACCCACGGAGGGGAGAGAAACATCTCGGCTGCTCCCTGTCATCGCTCCCGGGATCCCCGTCCAGAGCAGCGGTGGTGTCCCAACCTCACCACAAACCGTGGGTGGCGTCACGGACTACATTCCCAAACCAAACCACCCCTTTCACTCACGGGCGAGGAGCGCCGCTCGAGTCCCCGGATCCGGCCCACCACTCGAGCCACCGAGCAGCAGCAGCAGCGCCGGACCCGAGCATGGTAGAGAGAGAGCGCAGCAGCCCCCCTCCCCGCCCGCGTCAACTTGGCGTCACGAACAGGATCTTACCGTTCTACCGGCTGGTAGAAGTGCGCCTTGTGTGCCGCCGGAGGTGTCCTGCCAAAAAATTTCAGAAGCCGCCATTTTGGGCGCGAAAAGTTCCCCGCTCGAGCGTCTTCCCGAGCAGTGGAGGCGCGAAAGCCGAAGCCCCGCCCCTGAAGAGGAGGTGCTGAGGGAAGACCAAGGGGGGCGGATAGCATCCGGCCGCATGTAAACCGCGGCTATAAGAGCAGGGACGCCAGGACTCTGCGGCCATCTTTGGTTCCTGGAAGACATCGCTACCGACATGTCCGCCCCGCCTAGCCACACAGAGATTATGGAGCCGGTGCCTGGAACAGCGGCATGGCTCAGGGCTCGAACGGCGGCAATCTGTCAGTGCTACCAGGATCAGATATGTCTTCTGATGGAGCGGTGGACCGCGGAGGTGGAGGAGGTAGCGGCGGTCGCCCGGGTGTACGGGATGGAGGCCATGATGGAGGAGCTGGTGAGTGAACCACGCCCCTGTGTCCCTGAGGGACCGGCTGCTGTGGCTGAGGGACCCAGTCTGCCCCTGGCCCCCATACTGCCTCCGTCTTCCCTGCCCGCGTGCCCCGCCACTGCCGGTCCATCTGGCTTGCGCCCCCTTGTAGCGGCAGCAGAGATAGCGGCGAACCCGGAGACTGCGGCAGCTGGCGGCATTGGCTGAGTGAGTACCATCATGCCGTCTGGCACTGCGCTGCCCCCGCGAGCCTGCACCTCACCGTCCCTGCACATCCACATCCCCGTCACCTCACCGGGCCCCGGGACCACCAAACCCCCCTACCCACGGAGGGGAGAGAAACATCTCGGCTGCTCCCTGTCATCGCTCCCGGGATCCCCGTCCAGAGCAGCGGTGGTGTCCCAACCTCACCACAAACCGTGGGTGGCGTCACGGACTACATCCCCAAACCAAACCACCCCTTTCACTCACGGGCGAGGAGCGCCGCTCGAGTCCCCGGATCCGGCCCACCACTCGAGCCACCGAGCAGCAGCAGCAGCGCCGGACCCGAGCGTGGTAGAGAGAGAGCGCAGCGGCCCCCCTCCCAGCCCGCGACAAAAGCATTATTTATGTGTGTATCATACACACAAACACACACAATAACTTCTCGCCAATCTCACTTTATTGGGCAACTTCAAACTCCTCTTCACGTTCCTCCGCAGGTGCTTCATGCACCTGCAGCCTGCTCCTCAACAGTACTGTACATTATAGAAAGCCAGGACATGCATTTGAAATAGTGATGCGCGATCCTAGGTTAGACAGGGCTGCACACTCGCGGGGAAGGGAGCGGGAGGGGGGGTTTAGGTAAAGCACCAAATGAGGGAAAAGAGATAAAACAATTAATTAATTGTTTAACAATTAATTGTTTAACAATTAATTAATTAATTAATCAGCAATAGACAAACCCTCATTCCAATACAATACAAAATGGACAGAATAGGAAAGATCTACCCTATCCAGGGGTTCCTACTGTCAGTCATAGCAATTTTTGTCAGGCGGAGTCACAGCTAGGTACCAGGGTCCCAGATACAAGTTGGTCTTACCCTAAACCCCACAGACTCCTGCCCTTACAAGGATGGTCCCATCTATTCCTACTCACCTTTGCTTTAAATGTCCTACATGCCTTCCTATGCGTTTCTTTCCTCCACAGAGAACAATTGTAGAAAAAAGGGGTTTCTATACCGCGCCAATGATCACAAATCTGGAAGTCGGATTGATGTGGCTTTATTGTAGCACAGGTCTACGCGTTTCAGGAGCTCTGCTCCCTTCCTCAGGACCATAGAAACAACATCAAATCAAGTGATTTGATGTTGTTTCTATGGTCCTGAGGAAGGGAGCAGAGCTCCTGAAACGCGTAGACCTGTGCTACAATAAAGCCACATCAATCCGACTTCCAGATTTGTGATCATTGGCGCGGTATAGAAACCCCTTTTTTCTACAATTGTTCTCTGTTATCAGCCGCCTGGGGTTGCCGCTGCCTGGATCCATTTGCAAATGCGATTACAGTTGTTGTGACTGTCACAACTAAAGTTGGTGAGTATAATTGCTCCCCTTGCCTATTGCCCTGTGCCTATAAGGGTAAGACCCTATTGCGCTTTATTCTCCACAGCTCTTCTTCATTTTCTTTCCTCCACAGGACTCATCAGGGGAAAATACATACACTCCTCAAATATAGGGCTTATGCTGGTGTCCAGACACAGAGCACCAGGCTGCTATAGACTCATGGGGGCTGGCTGCACACACACACACACACACACACACACTATACTAGCCAACTGCTAGTGTGACGCCCTGGACCCCCAGGGGTCACAGTACAGGAACACCACACACACATCCCCCTCCCTTGGGTAGGTGACACCAGTCAAGGAAATCCTTGTTGCCACCCTCCAGTCTTGATGTCCACACCAGGTGGGGCGGAGCCAGGTAGTTGACCCCATCCACCAAGGAGTTCACAGGCCTGGAGGCGGGAAAAGACAGTAGATTCTGGTAGACAGTGAAAGTGAGAGGAGTGAAACCGTTGGTGTCTGGGTTGGAGCCCAGGCACGTTCAGCAAGGTCGGCAGACGGTGGTGGCCTTCTGCAGGAGTTGGTGTAGGTCAGCGGAACCGTAGGACCGGGGTCGGGCGGTGGCCCACCGGTACTGAACCGGGGAGCAGATCCAAGCCAAGCACCAAGGCAGGGTACTCAGACCCCGACTAGGCTAGGAGCCACCATAAAGGTCAAATTATCTGATTGCGGTCTGGACCTCAGCGGTTCATCCCCAACCAAGTTCCATCAGAAGGCAACAGTCCAACCCGTCCAGATAAGTGGCACTGTCAAGGGCCAGAGATCCAAGGGCCAGCGCCTGCGGGCAAACGGGCTCTCCCGACACGTACACGCCGGGGAGCGGACTACCCGTGTGAAGCCATAGGAGTCAGTCACATACATTCACACAGGTGCAGGGAAAAGACAGCCACCATCAACCCGTCCGGAGAGAGTGAGAACACCGCAGCCAGCTGTGGGCCCCATCCATCCAGCCGTTTAGTTTACCAGAGACTCTGTCCTTCTGTATCTGAGTGAGTACAACAGTGCCATCCGGCACAGCACCGCAACATTGCACCCGCGCCCATGCTGCCTCCCCGCCTCGGCACCTGCACCTATACCTCCTCCCAACTACTCCCAACCGGACCCCGGGACCAACAGCCCCTACCCACAGAGGGGTCAACACCTTAGCTGCTCTCCGCCATCGCTCCCGGGATCCCCCGTCACCAGCAGCGGTGGTGCCCACCATCACCACGACCCGTGGGTGGCGTCACGACCGACATCCCAAACATCCACCAAAAACCTCCCCTTTTCACTCGTGGGCGAGGAGCGCTGCTCGAGCCCCGGGTCCGGCCCCGTGCTCGAGCCACCGAGGAGCAGAAGCACCGGACCCGAGCGCCAGCGATCCCCAAGCGAGCGGCCTTCCCACCCCTCTCCCCGCGACACTGGCACTGCCGAAGATCAAATCTGGCACGCTCTGCAGTGATTCACGATTTATAGTGTGCATGGCAACCTATTTAGCACATGTACAGTGAAGACCTCCCAAGAACCAGCGGGCGGGCCAGCAGCATCTCACATCAGTGAAGATATCAAACTTTGTGACCCCCGTGCCTTGCCGTCCGAGGCGATAAAGGACTGCAGTGGGGCCTGGAGAAGAGGAGGAGAGGGGGGTGGGGCTAAAGGGTGCGGTAGGCGGAGTGGAGCTTGGATAAAAAGATGCGGTGGGAAGACTGGAGCCCAGCTAAAAGACGTGAGGGGGTGGAGTTCGGCTTGACTAAGGGGTGTGAGGGGCAGAATGGAGCCCGGTGAAGAGGTGCAGGGTCTGGGGTCTTAATAAAGCGTAAAGTAATTACCCCAGGCCCCACTATTCACTGTGCCTGATATAACACTACATACAGCAGTACTAGTTGTAATGCCCTGATGACGGCCCTGAGTTCATGCCAAAAATGTCCTACACACGAATGACATCCATGTAACAGTAGTGTGCACTGATCAGAGCAAAGAGTTCTTCGTAAAAAAAAATAAATATATATATTTACCTGACTCCAACAATGCTGGTAATATGTGATCAGTATCGTTGCGCCGTCAAAAAGATCCGACTTGTGAATATGCTTCCATTCACTGCAGCGCTTATTAGGCGATTTATGGTGTCAAAATGTAACCTTAATTTTTGAGGATGCATGTTTTTTTGTGCGGTGAAATAACTGTAGGTGTGAATATGCTCCCGTTCACCGCTGTGCCCATTTTTTATGCTTATTAAGCAATTTACTATGTCGAAATGTAATTTTTTTTGTGCCACCTTTTTGCCTCTAAACTGGCCAATTCAACCCTTGTCGGGAATGCTCAGTTACCCAACTCTGGACTGTCAATGGCGACCGGCAGGCAACCTGGGTGCTGTCACATTGTTGACTAAGCTAAAGGCGATGCGGTCCATGGATGGCGCCGCCATCTGCTGGTCGCTCACCACATGACAGCAACAGAACTGGCTAAAGGCCTCCAGATGTCATCTTTTTTCGAAAAATCTTGCATCGTCGCAGAGATGCAAATGGGGTGTCATTTTGTTCAGCTGGGCCCGACGAAAGGGGTGGCCAAGCTGCGTGTTCCCCGCAGGAGCGTCGCAGCAAAGGCAAGCGGAAATCCACAAAAGCGATGACGCTGCCCTCCAGTCCGCTCATTTTTTTACCCCAAAGTCAACCTGTTTGTTGTGCCTTTGCTATGTAGCTTTCTCCTCCCTCCTGCTATGTCCTGTAAGAATAGATTAGATATGGAGGACACCTTCATACCTCCCAACATTTAAAGATGAGAAAGAGGGACAAAGTATGTGGCGCGCGTAGCGCGCTGCGGCAATTTTAAGCCACGCCCCCTAACCACACCCTTTTTGCAATCTGTCACGCCCACATCCAATCCTTTTCAGCACTGCTGATCACATTGTTTAAGGCTGCGTGCCCACGATCAGTATTTGCAGCATTTTGGATGTAGCGTGTTTTTGCTGTGTCTAAAACGCTGCATTGTACAGTACAAGCACAGTGGAGGGATTTCTAGAAGTCCATTGTCCACTGTGCTTGGTTTTTTTGCAGCAAACACTGACCTGCGGAGCGTCTTTCCAGACTGCAGCATATCAATTGTTTGCTGCAGTTGCATGCATCCTCCGTAGGGAGAACACAGCAGGAGACCACAGCACTAGAGTTGAGCGCGGTTCGCGGTTCTCCAGTTCGTCGTTCGAGTGATTTTGGGGGGTGTTCTACCGTGTTTCCCCGATAGTAAGACACCCCCAATAGTAAGACGTAGTGGGGGTTTTGGGGGAGTCGGCTAATGTAACACGTACCCCGAAAGTAAAGCCCCCAACACACGCTTCAATATATCTCACAATCCGTCGTTGGGGTCAAGTTGTAAGTGATGCACATCCGGCATCGTTTGTGAGGTATCTGCGTGTGACATCTACGTGCGATCAGGATTGAACGCAAAACCGTTGATCGCAAACACAACGTATCTTTGTCTAGAATTGAGCGTTTTGTTGCACGAACCTAGTCAATTGCAACGTGTGACATCCCTCATACGATTTTGGTGTCTGATGCAATGTGCGCAGGTGTGCGCTCTGCACCGCAGCTTAAAAAAGGTCCGCTTCAGAGCGCAGCTGAAAAGCTGCGTTCTGAAGCGCCTCACAATGTCTGTCATTCACTAATCTCTGTCAGTCGGTCACTATCTCTGTCCCTCACTCTCTGTCCATGTCAGTCTATCCCCCTCTCTCATACTCACCGATCCCCGATCTCCGGCGCTGCACAGCATTCACACTGCTCCGGCGGCTTTTACTGTTTTGAAAAAGCCGGCCGCCCATTAAACAATCTCGTATTCCCTGCTTTCCCCGCCCACCGGCGCCTATGATTGGTTACAGTGAGACATGCCCCCACGCTGAGTGACTGGTGTCACACTGCACCCAATCACAGAAGCCGGTGGGCGTGTCTATACTGTGCAGTGAAATAAATAATTAAATAATTAAAAAAAAACGGCGTGCGATCCCCCCCAATTTTAAAACCAGCCAGATAAAGCCATACGGCTGAAGGCTGGTATTCTCAGGATGGGGAGCTCTACGTTATGGGGAGCCCCCCAGCCTAACAATATCAGCCAACAGCCGCCCAGAATTGCCGCATACATTATATGCGACAGTTCTGGGACTGTACCCGGCTCTTCCCGATTTGCCCTGGTGCGTTGGCAAATCGGGGTAATAAGGAGTTATTGGCAGCCCATAGCTGCCAATAAGTCCTAGATTAAACATGTCAGGCGTCTATGAGATACCTTCCATGATTAATCTGTAAATTACAGTAAATAAACACACACAAACCCGAAAAAATCCTTTATTAGAAATAAAAAACACAAACATATACCCTGGTTAACCACTTTAATCAGCCCAAAAAAGCCCTCCATGTCCGGCGTAATCCAGGATGCTCCAGCTTCGCTTCCAGCGCTGCTGCATGGAGGTGACCGGAGCTGCAGAATATACCGCCGCTCCTGTCACCTCCATGCAGCAACTGAAGACACCCGCGCGATCAGCTGAGCTGTCACTGAGGTTACCCGCTGTCACTGGATCCAGCGGTGGCCGCGGGTAACCTCAGTTACAGCTCAGCTGATCGCGCTATTGCCTTCATTAGCTGCGTGGAGGTGAGAGGAGCGTCGGTGAGTAGCGCGATCACCTGAGCTGTCACTGAGGTTACCCGCGGCCACCGCTGGATCCAGTGACAGTGGGTAACCTCAGTGACAGCTCAGCTGATCGCGCGGCTGTCTTCAGTTGCTGCATGGAGGTGACAGGAGCGGCGGTGTATTCTGCAGCTCCGGTCACCTCAATGCAGCAGCGCTGGAAGCGACGCTGGAGCATCCTGGATTACGCCGGACATGGAGGGCTTTTTTGGGCTGATTAAAGTGGTTAACCAGGGTATATGTTTGTGTTTTTTATTGCTAATAAAGGATTTTTTCGGGTTTGTGTGTGTTTATTTACTGTAATTTACAGATTAATCATGGAAGGTATCTTGGGGAGATGCCTGACATGATTAATCTAGGACTTATTGGCAGCTATGGGCTGCCAATAACTCCTTATTACCCCGATTTGCCAACGCACCAGGGCAAATCGGGAAGAGCCGGGTACAGTCCCAGAACTGTCGCATATAATGTATGCGGCAATTCTGGGCGGCTGTTGTCTGATATTGTTAGGCTGGGGGGCTCCCCATAACGTGGAGCTCCCCATCCTGAAAATACCAGCCTTCAGCCGTATGGCTTTATCTGGCTGGTTTTAAAATTGGGGGGGACCGCACGCCATTTTTTTTAATTATTTAATTATTTATTTCACTGCACAGTATAGACACGCCCACCGGCTTCTGTGATTGGGTGCAGTGTGACACCTGTCACTCAGCGTGGGGGCATGTCTCTCTGCAACCAATCATAGGCGCCTGTGGGCGGGGTAAGCAGGGAATACGAGATTGTTTAATGGGCGGCCGGCTTTTTCAAAATAGTAAAAGCCGCCGGAGCAGTGTGAACGCCGTGCAGCGCCGGAGATCGGGGATCGGTGAGTATGAGAGAGGGCTGCTCAATTCAGTTACTCAGGAGTTTAGCGGTCACCGGTGAGCCCTTCACTGGTGACCGCTAATCAGGACGCGACACAGACAGAGCCGCAGCATGACCATGAAGTCGGGTGAAGTTCACCCGAGTTCATTCTGACAGTGCGGCTCTGTCTGTGTCTGCTGTCATCTGCCATTCAGCTCTGCTACATGGCTGTCTGTGTCTGCTGTCAGCGGCCATGTAGCAGAGCTGAATGGCAGATGACATAGTAAAAACGCATCCCTACACATTACACACGCTTGGCAAGTCAATAAGTAAAAAAAAAAAAAAAGGGGTGCCCAATGCATACGTCACAGAACACATGATCTAAAGGATCGCACACAAAATTGATCAATTTAACATAGACTACTAACGCACGTGTGACAGCAAATGAACGACCTACGTGCAATCTCATAAGATCCCGTATGCAACCTGGGCGTGTCACATCGCAAATGCGATTGCACAACTAATTGCAACGTGTAAAGCAGGCTTAAGACGTAGTAAAAATGTATTTATTTTTTTTTTTCTTCTTTACAGTACAGCTACAGCGGCCGAGCACTCAGCTGAGCGCCCTGACTTGCCGGCGGCAAAGCGCTCAGCTGAGCGCCCTGACATGCCGCCGGCAAAGCGCTCAGCTGAGTGCCCTAACATGCCGGCGGCCGAGCGCTCAGCTGAGCGCCCTGACATGCCGCCGGCAAAGCGCTCAGCTGAGCGCCCTAACATGCCGGCGGCTGAGCACTCAGCTGAGAGCTGACACATGCCGGCGGTCGGGCGCTCAGCTGAGCGCCCTGACATGCCGGCGGCTTAGCGCTCAGCTGAGAGCTGACACATGCCGGCGGTCGGGCGTTCAGCTGAACGCCCTGACATGCCGGCGGCTTAGCGCTCAGCTGAGAGCTGACACATGCCGGTGGTCGGGCGCTCAGCTGAGCACCCTGACATGCCGCCGGCAAAGCGCTCAGCTGAGCGCCCTAACATGCCGGCGGCCGAGCGCTCAGCTGAGCGCCCTGACATGCCGCCGGCAAAGCGCTCAGCTGAGCGCCCTAACATGCCGGCGGCTGAGCGCTCAGCTGAGAGCTGACACATGCCGGCGGTCGGGCGCTCAGCTGAGCGCCCTGACATGCCGGCGGCTTAGCGCTCAGCTGAGAGCTGACACATGCCGGCGGTCGGGCGTTCAGCTGAACGCCCTGACATGTCGGCGGCTTAGCGCTCAGCTGAGAGCTGACACATGCCGGCGCTCTGGCGCTCAGCTGAACGCCCTGACATGCCGGCGGCTGAGCGCTCAGCTGAGAGCTGACACATGCCGGCGGTTGGGCGCTCAGCTGAACGCTCGGCTACCGAGAAATGTTGAAATGTTGCAGTAATGTTGTCCGTGGTCCATCAGGACCATGGACAACATACAAAATCACGCAGCCTCAGTGCCCTCATGTGCAGCCGCTGGTGGTTAAGTTTCCTTAACTTGCGGTACACTTAGGGCGCAATCGCGGCAAGTCCCCATACGGTACATTGCATGGAGACTTGCTGCGATTGCTGTGGGATTTTTTCCAATATAAGACATACCCCGAAAGTAAGACATAGTGGCACTTTTGGGGGTAAAAAGAATGTAAGATGTGGCGCCCCTGAGGCTTCCGTCACCACAGGTCATTGCACCCCCATCTAGCGGTGTGATGCCCCATTCTGAGAGAGGAAGAGAGTGAACTCCGGTCCCCTGGTAAATCCACACTACACCCATTGTTAGGTACATACTGGGACCAGGGAAAGTGGCAGGCAACCCTCCCATGCTGCATGCTGAGAGGGGCTGTAAGACCCATCCCTGCTCTCATAGGGTGGTAGCTTAGCAACTGGGGAGGTGGGAGGAGCCATCTGAGAGCAGACAAAGGAAGGAAGGTCAAGTTTAGTTAGTCTACCTCAGGGAGTGAGAGAGTGAGCATGTAGTTGGAGGAGAAGAATGAGAGCAAGGAGGGAGGAGGAGGCCTGCTGGAGGCAGGCAAGGAGGAGAAAAGAAAGAAAGAAAGAAAGAAGGAAAGAAAGCTCCAAGTCAGACAGGAGCAGAGAACCAGAAGGAGACGCTTCCTGGTGAAGACCCTGGGAACCAGAGGTCCAGGTGACACCACGCAGAGACAGAAAGGGTCGCAGGGCCACGGGTAGTCCTAGAAGTACCACGAGCAGTCCTTGATAGGTACCACGGAGGGGGCCTAGAGGCGCCATGGGTAGTTGTAGGCTGCGGTGGCCTGTTCCACAATAACATCGGTGGAGGGATCAAGCTGCGACAGGGGACGGTCCCTAGAGACTGGAGGAGTGCAAAGATCATCTCCAAACAGTAAAAACCGAGGCCCAGGGACGTTGTAAGCTCCCAGGGCCAGAACCCATAGCAGACGTCCAGAAAAGGGGTAATCATCCGACAGGTGACCCCCCAGCCTGGAGGCTGTAGTGGAGGCCAAGCCAGGTCCATCCTAACTAAGGCAAGGCTAAGGAAGACAGCAGAAGAAAGAGACACTAAGAGAAGGGTACCGGCTTTCACTCTCAGAATCACCCAGAAACGGCGGAGGTCCCTGACAGTGGTCCCAGCAGTCCAAGGGTCCCTACAGCTGTGACAAGAACTGTGAGTAAAGAACGTGAACTGCACCCTTGAAGTGGTCTCTTTTATTCGGCTGCATAGACACTCACAAGCACCAACTGTGCCCCGGGCATTGCTCCACCTGTGGGGAGCAGTACTACCATTGCTGCCATAATATCATCCCGGAGGCCTCACACAGCAGCGGCGGCTTAGTAGCTGCATACCACAGGTGGCGTCACGAACACAAACTTAAAATCATCAGCCACATATTCTACTGACACCCACCAGGGCCACGGAGCCGGGCCCAGCCACCACTGACTACCACCGGACTAGTCCGGCCCGGCACCGGGTGTCCCATAGCCCTGGGGTGGGCGAGTCATAAGACACTGTCTTACTTTCGGGGAAACACGGTAGATCGAACTAGAACTCAAGCTTTTTGCTAAAGCTCGATAGTTCTAGATACGTTCAAGAACGGTTCTAGCAGCAAAAAGCAGGGCTTTTTACAGCTACAGTGTGCAGGAGCCATCGCTGGCAGCCTGCCAGAAGCTGGTAACCAAGATAAACATCGGGTATCCAAGCAAAGCGCTTTGGTTAGTAACCCGATATTTATCCTAGTTACGTGTGCAGGAAGCCGACACTTCCCCGCTCAGCTCGCTCCGCCCCCCTCCTGCACGCGGCATGTACACACACACACTCACACTCACCTGTCCCCAGCCATGCAGTCCACGACACTGACGTCCTCAGCACCACATGACCCCGCTAGGCTCCACCTACTTCCCACTCCGCCACCAGCACACATGGCTCCGCTCACCTGGAACTCTGCACACATGGTCCCGCTAGGCTCCGGCCACCTGACGCTCTGCACACATTACCCCGCTAGGCTCCGCTCACCTGGCACTCTGCACACATGGTCCCGCTAGGCTCCGCCCACCTGGCACTCTGCACACATGGTCCCGCTAGGCTCCGCCCACCTGGCACTCTGCACACATGGTCCCGCTCAGCTACGCCCACCTGTCACTCTGCACACATGGTCCCGCTAGGCTCCGCCCACCTGGCACTCTGCACACATGGTCCCGCTAGGCTCCGCCCACCTGGCACTCTGCACACATGGTCCCGCTCAGCTCCGCCCACCTGGCATTCTGCACACATGGTCCCGCTCAGCTCCGCCCACCTGGCACTCTGCACACATGGTCCCGCTCAGCTCCGCCCACCTGGCACTCTGCACACATGGTCCCGCTAGGCTCCGCCCACCTGGCACTCTGCACACATGGTCCCGCTAGGCTCCGCCCACCTGGCACTCTGCACACATGGTCCCGCTCGGCTTCCCTGCGGTGATGAAGTCCCGCCCTCCCGACCTCAGCGCTGACACTGTCTTCCATGGACGCCGCTTGTCACATCACCTTCTCTCGCTTCCGACCCGAGACTGACTAGCAGTGATGTCATGGGCCTCTCGCGATACTTGGCTGTGAAGGTCATTGAACTCAGTGACAGGTGCTGTCAGCAGTGCAGGAGATCAGCGCAGGTAATGTACTTCGCTGACAGCAGCACTTGTCATCCCCTGCAGTGACCTGGACTGATCCATTGATGTTAGCTCAGGTCACTGCACTGCTCTCCCAGCCAATGGGGAACATCCTGCTCTTCATTGACTGGGACAGTGTGGCTTGTCATGGGAACCCCTTGGATTACACCAGACCTGGATTTGTTTTTCTTTCTAATAAATTGGTTAAAGAGGGAATGTATTAGGGAGTGTTTTTTCAAATAAAAATGTGTTTGTCGTCTATTTTTTTTTTATTACTGACTGGGTTGGTGATGTCAGGTATCTGATAGATGCCTCACCTCACCAACCCCAGGGCTTGATGCCAGGTGACATTACACATCTGGTATTAACCCCATATATTACCCCGTTTGCCACCGCACCAGGTCACGGGATGAGCTGGGGCGAAGCACCAGGATTGGCGCATCTAATGGATGCGCCACTTCTGGGGTGGCTGCGGCCTGCTATTTTTAGGCTGGGGAGAGTCCAATAACCATGGACCTCCCTAGTCTGAGAATATCAGACCCCAGCTGTGTGCTTTACCTTGGCTGGTGATCCAATTTTGGGAGGACCCTTACGTGTTTTTTTTTTTTAATTAATTATTTAATTTAAAATAACAGCGTGGGGTGCCCTCAGTTTTGGATTACCAGCCAAGGTGAAGCTGCCAGCTGTGGTCTGCAGGCTGCAGCCGTCTGCTTTACCCTAGCTGGCTACAAAAATAGGGGGAACCCCACGTCATTTTTTTTTTCATTTTTTTAGCTAAATAGAAAGCTAAGCACCCCTTAGTGCCACATGAAAGGCACCAAAGGGTGCAAAATTACAAAATGCAGGAGAGTGGGACATTATGTGTCTTTCTGCCATTATAATGACAGAAAAGACTGATATGAAGTGTACAAGAAAAAGAAAATCACCAGAGAGCTCTACGCTGTGAAAAGCAGTAGAAAATGGCACTGGAGTGAACATGTGACTGCCTCATGTAGGTTGAAGCTATGGATCCTAGGTAAATTTATGTATTTTCCCTCCTTCAGTTTTTTTGCAGTACGCAAAAAAAACGGAAGGCACACGGATGACAAACAGATGACATACGGACCGTCTACGGAAGGGAAACTGATGCCATACGGATGCACCCGTGAAAAAAACCGGACTGTTTTTTGCAGACCGCAAAAATGGATCGGTCGTGTTAATGTAGCCTTATTCTGATCTGCCGTTTATAAACAGCAGGCAGAAAAAAGTGAATAGCGCCCCCCAGCTTCAGAAAATCTCCGGGGTTTCAGGGGTAGCTGAGACCCTGGAGATCATGATTCAGGACGTTTTTTCCGGTCCCCGCTCACGAGATCACAGGTATACACCGTATACCGATGATCACGTTATAGTAAATGACAGCGTCGGTAAAAAATTATTTATCTCCCATCTGGCATGAACAAACATGATATATCTCCTCCTCGGTCCCCTCCGGTCCCCCGGTGTCGCCAAAGTGCCCCCCCTGATGCCCTCCCAGAAATCCAAGATGGTCGCGCGCACAGCACGCGCCGGCCGCATTCACCCTACTCCTCTGATTTCTGTCGCATGTGCCATGTACCAAACTCCTCCCCAGGCCCTGCCAGGTCACCCCCTATAACCCCACCGGTTTTCCCCGGTGTCCCACGGTACCTGTGCAGCGTTGATCCCCCCACGGCCCTCTCCTTCACAATAGACGCTGCCGCATGCACAGAGCGGCTGTCAGCTTAGCTTCCTGTGTTCAGACACAGTGAGTGGTGGTTATGCATCTGTAAGCTAAATGGGCGGCACGGTGGCTCAGTGGTTAGCACTGCAGTCTTGCAGCACTGAGGTCCTGGGTTCAATTCTCACCATGGGCACCATCTGCAAGGAGTTTGTATTTTCTCCCCGTGTTTGCGTGGGAACTCCGGTTTCCTCCCACACTCCAAAGACATACAGCGCTATGGAATTAATAACGCTAAATAAATGAATAAATTATTATTATTACTGCAATGCCCTGCTCATGAGGTAAGGAACATAATTGATCAGGAGAGCTATATACTACATTTCCAAATGGAGGGATTTGCTTTTATAGTTGCCCTGCTGAACGATTACCAAACATGAGAGTCCGTTATACGCCACAAGACAACACATCTAAATAGCGAGCTCTGTTGTTAAGTATTCATTCAGCTGGATATCTGGACTTAAAGGGGTATTCCATCTCCAAGATCCTATCCCCAATATATAGTAGGTAGAATAGCAATAATATCAGCAAATACCAATATTTGGAAATGTAGAATAGTTCTCCTGATTAGGCATGCCCTTACCTCATGAGCAGAGCATTGCAGCTTTGGTAGCAACCATTATGACATGGACTCTGCTGCTGTGGACCCGGGGAGAGTGAGTGCAGATTCATTGCACCCACACTCCTCACATGAAGGGTCTGCACTCCTAGAAAATGGAAGATACATTCCCTGAGTGTCTCCCCCCATATTCTAGATGGTCCAGAGTCGTCGTGGGACCCCTTTATTTTTTTTCTTACAATAAATTGGTGAAAGAGGGAATGTTTTGGGGACTGTTTTTTCAAATAAATTTCTTTTGTCGATTTTTTTTGTCAGTACTGACAGTTTATGATGTTGGGTATCTAATAGACGCCATGACATCACAAACTGCTGGGCTTGATGTCAGGTGACTTTACAGCTAGTATCAACCCGATTTATTACCCCGTTTGCCACTGCACCAGGGCACGGGATGAGCTGGGGTGAAGCGCCAGGATTGGTGCATCTAGTGGATGCGCCACATCTGGGGTGCCTGTGGCCTGCTATTTTTAGGCTATGAAGGCCCAATAACTATGGACCTTCCCACCCTGAGAATACCAGACCGCAGCTGTCCGCTTTACCTTGGCTGGTGATCCAATTTGGGGGGGACCCTACTTTTTTTTTGTAATTATTAATATTTATAAAATAATTATAAAAAAAGAGCCTGGGGTGACCTCCATATTGGATCCCCAACCACGATAAAGCTGCCAGCTGTGGTTTTCAGGCTACAGCCGTCTGCTTTACCCTAGCTGGCTATCAAAAATGGGGGGACCCAACGTCATTTTTTTAACTATTTTTTAAATAGAAAAAATTAATGGGCTTCCCTGTATTTTGATTGCCAGCCAAGGTAACGCCAGGCAGATGGGGGTGGCAACCCATAGCTGTCTGCTTTATCTGTGCTGAGAATCAAAAATACCGCGGAGCGCTACGTCATTACCCCCACTGCTTGGTGTTACCTTCACTGGCAATGGAAAATCCAGGGAAGCATTTTTTATTTTTTTTAGCCAAAAAACTACAAAAAAAGGACGTGAGCTTCGCCATATTTTTGTATGCTAGCCAGGTACAGCAGGGAGGTACGGGCTGCCCCCAACCCCCAGCTGCCTATTTGTACCCGGCTGGGAACTAAAAATATAGGGAAGCCCTTTTTTAATTATTTATTGAATTTCATGAAATAATTAAAAAAAAAAACGATGTAGGCTTCGCCCCATTTTTGTGTCTAGCCGGGTACAACTTGGCAGCTGGGGATTGGATCCGCAGCACAGGTTAGCCCGAGCTTTCTGGGCCTTTCTGCTGCGAATTGCAGTCCGCAGCCACCCCAAAAAAATGGCGCTCTCCTAGAAGCACCATCATCTGGCGCTGTATCCAACTCTTCCAGCTGCCCTGATGCCGCTGGCTCGCTGGGTATTAATGATTTCAGTTGATAATATACAGCTAGCCCTAACCCCATTATTACCCAGTGAGCCACCCTTCACCAGGTCAGCTGGAAGAGTTGGATACAGCGCCAGAAGATGGCGCTTCTATGAAAGTGCCATTTTCTGAGGCGGCTGCAGACTGCAATTCGCAGCAGAGGGGCCCAGAAAGCTCAGGCCAACCTGTGCTGTGGATTCCAATCCCCAGCTGCCTAGTTGTACTTGGCTGGACACAAAAATGGGGCGAAGCCTACGTCATTTGTTTTCTAATTATTTCATGAAATTCATGAAATAATAAAAAAAGGGCTTCCCTTTATTTTTGGTTCCCAGCCGGGTACAAATAGGCAGCTGGGGGTTGGGGGCAGCCCGTAGCTGCCTGCTGTACCTGGCTAGCATACAAAAATATGGCGAAGCCCAAATAATTTTTTCAGGGGGCAAAAAACTCCTGCATACAGTCCTGGATGGAGTATGCTGAGCCTTGTAGTTCTGCAGCTGCTGTCTGTCTGTATGGAGGAGAGCAGACAGCAGCTGCAGAACGACAAGGCTCAGCATGCTCCATTCACTAGTGTATGCAGGAGAGTAGACAGCAGCTGCAGAACTACAAGGCTCAGCATACTCCATCCAGGACTGTATGCAGGAGTTTTTTGCCCACCAAAAGAATGACGTGGGCTTCGCCATATTTTTGTATGCTAGCCAGGTACAGCAGGCAGGTATGGCTGCCCCCAACCCCGAGTTGCCTATTTGTACCCGGCTGGGAACCAAAAATATAGGGAAGCCCGTTTTTTAATTATTTCATGAATTAATTAAGAAACAAATGACGTGGGCTTCGCCCCATTTTTGTGTCCAGCCAGGTTCAACTAGGCAGCTGGGGATTGGAATCCGCAGCACAGGTTAGCCTGAGGTATCTGGGCGCCTCTGCTGTGAATTGCAGTCCGCAGCCGCCCCAGAAAATGGCGCTTTCATAGAAGCGCCATCATCTGGCGCTGTATCCAACTCTTCCAACAGCCCTGGTGACGGTGGCTTTGCTGGGTAATAATGAGTTAATACTGGCTTTGTTTTACTAGCTAGTATTAAGCCAGAGATTCTTAATGTCAGGCACGTTTGACCCGGCCATTAAGAATCTCCAATAAAGGGTTAAAAAAAAAAAAAAAGACACCACACAGAGAAAAAATAGTTTAATAGAAATAAATACACAGACACATTAGAGACTCCATGTTTATTACTCACTGTCAGCCCTCCACGATCTATGGTCTTCTGTCTTTCTCGTTCAACAAATGTAGCTCTGCTCCATCACTGCTGCATGGGGGAAGACGCTGCTTCCCGTGCAGCCTTCACTCCGTGAGTGATCAGTGCTGCTGGCTGTTAGCGGTAATAGCGGTAACGCTGACAGACGCGTTACCATAGCAACGGTGCTCCGATCATGTGATTCCCGGAGCCGCGGTTAGCGGTGACGTCACCTGCGTTGCGTTGTGTCAGCCGGTCCCTAACGGAACGGGGAATCAGAACGGGGAGTCGACCGTGTGCTAGAGCATGTCGCCGGTGCACGGCGATACACAAACGTGCACCTTGTACCGGAGAGTGCAATGACAGGACCTAGGACAGGATATGACGTCAAAGCCATGTGACCAGTCTGTATCCAATGAGATAATAGCCACGTGACTGGTCACATGGCTATTTTGACGACGTCACGGAAGGTCCTGTCTGTAATACTTATTATATGTTCTGAGGATTTCGATAGCGTAGGGCAATGATCAGCAGAGACGAGTTTTTGATACAAGATGTTTTATAATCTGTAACCACGGTAGATAACAACGGAACAAACACAGCAATACAAATACACACAATACCTTCCCGAAACGGAGCGGAGGGAATTCCCGGGGCCACGCACCGGACTCCCCCAGGGAGACCACCAGAGCGAACCCCTATACAGGGACTGTCCGGCAATCACCCCGGAAGGCCTAAATGCGCAGCAGCCGGGACACAAGGGGCAAGCGGTAAAAGTCCAGGAGTGTCCGTACGGGATGATTGTCCAGAGTGGTTACGAACCAGAGAGAACCGGGCAGAGTGCTGACCGAAGATGGCAGACGGAATCCGGGCACAGCTTGAGAAACCGGGTAAGGTCCAGAGTCGGTCGGTCGGTAGTCTTTAGGAGGATCCAAAAGCAATCAGGATTAGCAGCAGCAAAGCAGGAGCACACAGCAAGCAGTATACTCAGGCACTGGACTGGGCTGAGAGGCGGCCTTTTAAGCAGCTGGACAGGAAGTAGGGCAACAGAACCTTAAAACTCCATGTTAACTGAGGGCAAGCTCATTCAAAAGAGAACTGGAAAACCTGGAAACCTGACATTACTCCCTCCCCCAGAGACGGCCTCAGGACGGATCAGGGCCCGGCTTGTCCGGGAACCGTCGATGAAACTGAGCGATCTTCCGGGGTGCCCGAATGTTACCCACCGGTTCCCAGGAATCGTCCTCGGGGGCGTACCCCTGCCAACGTACCAGATATTGAAGCCGACGACGATGGAGCCGGGAGTCAATAATGTCCTCAACCACGAACTGCTCCTCGCCGTCGACCATCACAGGCGGAGGAGGAGGCACAACACGACCACGAAACGTATTAGGGGAGACAGGTTTGAGGAGAGACACATGAAAGACCGGGTGTACCTTTAGATGGTGCGGCAACCGTAGCCGACAGGCCACAGGGCTCACGATCCCGGTGATCTTAAATGGACCGATGAATTTTTGTCCCAGCTTCTGCGAAGGAACACCCAATCTCAGGTTTTTGGTGGACAACCATACAGAGTCCCCTACCTTGTACATGGGTGCCGGTTTCCGGTGAGTGTCGGCCGACCTCTTGTAACGCTCCTGGGCCGTAGCCACAGTGTCCTTCAGAACCTCCAGATTTTGTCGTAGCTCTGTCAATCTGTCCTCCACCGCTGGCACCGAAACCGCAACCGGTGACCTAGGCAAAACATTCGGATGGTAACCTAAGTTAGCGAAAAAGGGCGTTACCTTAGTGGAGCTGCTCTGAGTGTTGTTATATGAGAACTCCGCCAACGGAAGCATCTTCAACCAATCGTCTTGGAGATGGCTGACATAACATCGAAGGTATTGTTCCAGGGTTTGATTCGTCCGTTCGGTTTGCCCATTTGTTTGAGGATGGTATGCAGAAGACAAACAGACATCAATCTGGAGTGCCGTACAAAACCCCTTCCAGAATCTAGACGTGAACTGCACGCCCCGGTCAGAGATGATCTCGTCTGGTACCCCATGCAATCGGAATACATTCTGGATAACCAAATCCACTGTCTCTGCGGCTGAGGGAAGACCGGTACACGGAATGAAGTGAGCAGCTTTAGTCAATCGATCTACCACCACTAAAATGGTATTGTGTCCGCATGAGACTGGCAACTCCACAATAAAATCCATGGAGATAGACCCCCAAGGGCGAGATGGCACGGGTAACGGTTGGAGGAGTCCCGTAGGAGCCACACGAGGGACCTTGCACCGGGCACAAACCACACATGAGTGGACATAGTCCTTCACATCCTTTAAGCAAGTAGGCCACCAGAAAAAACGGCTCAGAAATTCTTGCGTCTTCTGTACCCCCCTATGACCAGCCAACACGGAGTCATGGACCAACTTGAGAACCCGAAGTCTTACGGCCTCCGGGACATAAATGCGTCGCTCTCTCAACCACACACCATTCCGAAGAACAAGCGTTACATCATTCGGGGGGGCAGCAAGAAATACGTCACCATCATAGGCCAGCTTGATGTCCTTCCACAAGTCCTGGTCCTGGATTACTCCAACGAAATTGGCATCCGATAACACGGTCTGAGACGGGTTTCCAGGCACGGAGTCCACGGCGTGGATTCGGGACAAGGCATCGGCTTTCCCATTACGTGAACCTGGACGGTATGTAACGACAAAATTGAATTGGTTAAGAAATAGGCTCCAACGGGCTTGCCGTGGAGACAGGCACCTGGCAGACTTAAGAAATTCCAGATTACGATGATCCGTGAGTACTATCACTTGCTGCGCGGCTCCCTGTAAGTGGTGTCTCCATTCCTTGAAAGCGGAAATAATCGCCAATAATTCCTTGTCCGCAATGTCGTAGTTCCTTTCTGCAGGGGACAACCGGCGGGAAAAGAAGGCACACGGATGCAAGAGACTCTTGTCCCCGGTCCTTTGAGAAAGAATGGCCCCTAATGCATAGTCGGAAGCGTCGACCTCCACGATAAAGGGAAGTGCGGGATTCGGATGGACTAATATTGGCGCTGAGGTAAAACATACCTTGAGACGATGGAATGCTTCCTGGGCCTGGGCGGACCACACAAACTTCTGTCCTTTCTTGGTTAACAGAGTGATGGGACGGACAATCTCTGAAAAGTTACGGATAAAGCGTCGGTAAAAGTTGGCAAAACCGACAAAGCGTTGTACCTCCTTGATGTTTCCCGGTTCCGGCCAGTCCAGAATGGCTTGTATCTTGCTAGATTCCATGTTTAGTCCCTGAGGAGAGATGACATAACCTAAGAATTGTATTTGTGAGCAGTGGAACTCGCATTTCTCCAGCTTAATGTACAGGTGGTTTTCCCTCAGACGGGTAAGTACGGTCTTGACGTGCTCCTGGTGTTCCTGTAGAGAATCAGAAAAGATTAGGATATCGTCCAGATAGATCACCATGAATTGGTCCATGATATCCCTAAAAATATCGTTAACTAGATGTTGAAATGCCGCGGGAGCGTTACAAAGTCCAAAAGGCATCACTAGGTACTCAAAATGTCCGTACCGACATCGGAACGCGGTCTTCCACTCGTCTCCGGGACGTATACGAAGCAGATTATATGCCCCACGGAGGTCCAATTTGGTGAATATTTTTGCCTGTTGGACCCTCTCCAATAGCTCAGGAATCAACGGTAACGGATACCGGTTCCGGATGGTTATTTTATTCAGTTCCCGGTAGTCAATACAGGGTCTCAGAGTCCCCTCCTTCTTTTTCACGAAAAAGATGGGTGCCCCTGCGGGGGAGGTAGACGGACGAATAAATCCCTTGGCTAGGCTTTCATCAATATACTCTTTTAGTGCTGCTAGCTCAGGTGCCGCCAACGGGTAGACATGACCAAACGGAATCTCCGCCCCTGGGAGTAAGTCTATGGGGCAATCATACGGTCTATGCGGGGGAAGTCGGTCGGCTTTTCTTTTGTCGCATATATCAGCGAAGTCACGGTAAACCGGGGGTAAAACAGGTACCTGTACAGTGCTCTCCGTATTTGGTGGTACTGGAACAGCTGGACTAATGGTCGGAATATTCTGCGGTGGGAAGGATATTTCCTTAGTTTCCCAATCGATGACCGGATTTGTAGACCGTAGCCACGGAATACCTAAAATAATCGGAAAATGAGGAGATGAAATTAGCATGAAAACAAGGGTCTCCTGCTGACCTGGCTTCATGACGCATTCTAGCGGTACGGTTTCCCGATCGACTGGTCCAGAGATTAACGGAGATCCGTCTACCGTCTCCATGGTAACCGGTGAGGATCTTTGCTGAGTCCGGATACCGTGTTTCCTGGCAAAAGAAGAGTCCATGAAATTTCCCCCTGCCCCAGAGTCTATCATTGCAGAGGTAGGTATTAGCTGTCCCTCCCACCGGATCTGAATGGGGAGCGAGCAATGGGTATATTTCCCTTCCGAGTCCTTCGGTGAGGTTGACATTACAGTCAAGGAAAATACCGCATCCAAGTGTCCACTTGCCTCAGAGATATCGGACTCTGCGTCCGTGTTGTCACACTCTGCCATTGCTGCCAATACCTTATTTGGGCGATTCGGACGTTTCGGGCAGTCGATCAAGAAATGGTCCGATTGACCGCAATAGAAACACAAACGCTCACGGAGCCGGTGTTCGCGACGTTCATTGGTCTCTCGCTTTTGCAGAGAGTCTACTTGCATAGGAACGTCCTCGGCCTCCCGTGGCGTCCTGAGAGCGGGTTCTCTGGAAGGAAATGTAAAGTTGTTTACACGGTTTACAGCCGCCCATTTTTCCTGTCTACGTTCCGTCAAGCGGGTATCAATACGCACACAGTGCTGGAGAAACAGTTCAAATTCCCCTGGAGATTCGGAACGAGCTAACTCGTCCTTGATGGTACCGGACAAACCCTTTCTGAAAACAGACAATAATGCATTGTTTCCCCAGTCGGTGTCTACCACTAACCTCTTAAATTCAGTGGCGTATTCAACGACAGAACGCTTTCCCTGACGTAAGGAAAGGAGAGCCGATTCAGCGGTAGCACGGCGATTCGGATCATCAAACATTTGCGCCATTGCGGTCAGAAAATCATCTAGGTGATTTAAACGGATGTCTCGGTTCTCTATCATAGGATTAGCCCAAGCCAGTGCTCGTGAGGTTAATAACATAATTATACATAACACTTTGGACCGGTCAGAACGGTAAAAATCAGCATGTACATCAAAAAACAGTATACATTGGTTCACAAATCCACGAAACTGACCACGGTCACCATTGAAACGGAATGGGGGTAACCTAGGCATACCGGCAGCTGATACGGACGTAGTGGGGCCGGCTTCCTGAGCCTCCACTCTGACTTGCAAATCCTGTATAGCCGGACCCAGTACCTGGTGATCATGGCCCAGCTGTGCCTCCACATCTCTAAGTTTAGTCTGCACCACCTCCATCTCCTGCTGCAAGGAGTTAATCATAGAAAAGAGCTGATCTACTCCTCGTGTCTCAGTCATTGCCCCAGCGAAATCCTCTTTTTTGGGCCTGAGTATAATGTAATACTTATTATATGTTCTGAGGATTTCGATAGCGTAGGGCAATGATCAGCAGAGACGAGTTTTTGATACAAGATGTTTTATAATCTGTAACCACGGTAGATAACAACGGAACAAACACAGCAATACAAATACACACAATACCTTCCCGAAACGGAGCGGAGGGAATTCCCGGGGCCACGCACCGGACTCCCCCAGGGAGACCACCAGAGCGAACCCCTATACAGGGACTGTCCGGCAATCACCCCGGAAGGCCTAAATGCGCAGCAGCCGGGACACAAGGGGCAAGCGGTAAAAGTCCAGGAGTGTCCGTACGGGATGATTGTCCAGAGTGGTTACGAACCAGAGAGAACCGGGCAGAGTGCTGACCGAAGATGGCAGACGGAATCCGGGCACAGCTTGAGAAACCGGGTAAGGTCCAGAGTCGGTCGGTCGGTAGTCTTTAGGAGGATCCAAAAGCAATCAGGATTAGCAGCAGCAAAGCAGGAGCACACAGCAAGCAGTATACTCAGGCACTGGACTGGGCTGAGAGGCGGCCTTTTAAGCAGCTGGACAGGAAGTAGGGCAACAGAACCTTAAAACTCCATGTTAACTGAGGGCAAGCTCATTCAAAAGAGAACTGGAAAACCTGGAAACCTGACACTGTCAGTGCTGGTTATCGGGAGGACGCAGCGATCATCGGAAGGAATAGTGACAGGAGACAGAGTGCAGGACGCATCGCGGGCACCGGTAAGTGTTATGGCAATGTTTATTAACTGTAAGTGTACATTTATAATGCGTTTTTATGTGTTTGTGATTGCCTCCCATTGTTTCCTATTGGTTCGAGTGGTTCGCCGAACCGAACTCGAACGGGACCTCGGTTCGGCGAACCGAGCTCGAGCCGAACCGCTGCTGGTTCGCTCATCTCTACACAGCACACTGAACCCTGATCGTGGGCACAGGCAGCTGTTGAGACGTGCAGCCCCGCAGGTCAGGACCCGATGCCTCCAGGACACAGTGAGTCCTGATCGTGGGCACAGGCAGCTGTGGTCTCCTGCGGAGGAGATGTGCAGCCCTGCAGGCCAGGACCCGCTGCCTCCAGGACACAGCGAGTCCTGATCATGGGCAAAGGCAGCTGCGGTCTCCTGCGGAGGAGACGTGCAGCTCCGCAGGTAAGGACCCGCTGCCTCCAGGACACAGTGAGTCCTGATCGTGGGCACAGGCATACGCACATGTATGGTACATATTTGAAGACAAATTCCCTAAAATACATATAAACAGACAAATCTATACACAGTCATCTGCACTGACATACATAGATATATATACATCATACATATACACACATTGGAGGTAATAATATGGGGAAGCCGGCAGCAGCCGCACTCACCTACCCCGCTTGTCTCTATCCAGCTCCTCCTCGGCATGTGATCACTTGGCATCACTTTAACAGACCTAGCCACGCACAGTGCACACTGACACCACTGTGTATGTATCACAAGGGAGGATGGGGGTTTTATATACTATATATATATATATGTGGCGCCCTGGACTAGCCAGGTCATTACAGATAACACCCCCACCCCCATTAGACAGGGACAACAGCCAAACACAAAATCCTTGTTGCCTCCCTCCAGGGTCTGATGTCCACACCAGGTAGGGCGGAGCCAAGCGGTTGGCCCCACCCACCGAGGAGTTCACAGGCCTGGAGGCGGGAAAAGTGACAGTGTAGAGTGAGAGGTTGAAGGGAGAGGAGTTAACACTTGGATGTCTGGGTTTGTGGCCCAGGCACTGACAGCAAGGTTGGCAGACGGTGGTGGCCGTCTGCAGGAGTGGTGAAGCAACGCGGAACCGTAGGACCGGGGTCGGGCGTTGGCCCGCCGGTACTGACCGGGGAGCGAAGTGAAGCCAGCACACACAGGCAGTGCCATCGGACCCCGACCAGGCTTGGAGCGTGTTTAACACATCAGTGAAGAACGTCTGTGTTTTTCACTGAGGGGCATACACGTTACTAAGGGGTATACACATTACTGGGGGAAATATACTTTACTGTGGGGCATACAAATTACTGGTAGCATAGATATTACTAAGGGGCATATAGCTCTAGTTTTGGGGCTTATACAGCTGTGGGGGCACATACAGCTCCGATGGAGGGGATGAGGGCATACAAATCTGGTGTGGGGGCTGGGGGGCACACAGATCTGGTGAGGGGGGGTGGCTGGAGGCATATAGCTCTGGTGAGGAGAGGGCTGGAGCATACAGATCTGGTGAGAGGGGGATGGGATACATATCTGGTGGGAGGGGGCTGGAGGCATACAGAGCTGGGGAGTGCTGGGGGGCATATAGATCTGGTGGGGGGGCTGGGGGGCATACAAATCTGGTGTGGGGGCTGGGGGTATACAAATCTGGTGCAGGGGCTGGGGGGTATACAAATCTGGTGTGGGGGATGGGGGTATACAAATTTGGTGTGGGGGCTGGGGGGCACACAGATCTGGTGGGGGGGTGGCTGGAGGCATATAGCTCTGGTGAGGAGAGGGCTGGAGCATACAGATCTGGTGAGGGGGGGCTGGGGGATACCTATCTGGTGGGAGGGGGCTGGAGGCATACAGAGCTAGGGGGTGCTGGGGGGCATATAGATCTGGTGGGGGGCATACAAATCTGGTGTGGGGGCTAAGGGGCATACAAATCTGGTGTGGGGGCTGGGGGTATACAAATCTGGTGTGGGGTTGGGGGGCATACAAATCTGGTGAGGGGGGTGGCTGGAGGCATATAGCTCTGGTGAGGAGAGGGCTGGGGCATACAGATCTGGTGAGAGGGGGCTGGGGGATACATATCTGATGGGAGGGGGCTGGAGGCATACAGAGCTGGGGTGTGCTGGGGGGCATATAGATCTGGTGGATGGGCATACAAATTTGGTGAGGGGGCCATACAGATGTGGTGAGGGGGGTGACTGCAGGCATATAGCTCTGGTGAGGATGGGGTTGGGGCATACAGCTTTTAGTAGGTGGGGGGTCACATACAGCGTTCCTTGGTGTTCAGGTCCTTTTCCTGCAGTCTCTTTATCTGAGGACAGACCTCAGCATGTTGCTCGGTAGCTCCGCCCACAGATGCACTTCCGTACACAAACAGCCCAGCAGTGAGCAGTGCACGCTGAGCTGCAGGTGCCGATTTAAAGTGACGGCAGCCAGAGTGCTGCTGCCGCCCACCCATAACAGCGGCAGCACAGAGCCAAGCAGTGAAGCAGTGCTCAGCTCTGCTCATGTGCATTAGGAGGGGGAGAAAGTCAGACGGGGAGAGAGGGGGTGGGCGGAGCCACGGGACAAAATCACGATCGTGACAACGGGACACCTGCTGAAATCCGGTACAGTCCCGCTGTATCCGGGACGTTTGGGAGGTATGGACACCTTTCTTCTCCCTCCTGCTATGTCCTGTAAGAATAGATTAGATATGGAGGGCACCTTTCTTCTCCCCCCTGCTATGTCCTGTAAGAATAGATTAGATATGGAGGGCACCTTTCTTCTCCCCCCTGCTATGTCCTGTAAGAATAGATTAGATATGGAGAGCACCTTTCTTCTCTCTCCTCCTATGTCCTGTAAGGGGTGCTTCACACACAGCGAGATCGCTGCTGAGTCACGCTTTTTGTGACGTAGCAGTGACCTCATTAGCGATCTCGCTGTGTGTGACAATGAGCAGCGATCTGGCCCCTGCTGCGAGATCGCTGCTCGTTACACACAGCCCTGGTTCGTTTTCTTCAAAGCCGCTCTCCCGCTGTGACACACAGATCGCTGTGTGTGACAGCGAGAGAGCGACAAATGAAGCGAGCAGGGAGCAGGAGCCGGCATCTGACAGCTGAGGGAAGCTGTATCCAAGATAAACATCGGGAAACCAAGGTGGTTACCCGATATTTACCTTAGTTACGAGCCTCTGCAGCTCTCACGCTGCCTGTGCTGCCGGCTCCGGCTCTCTGCACATGTAGCTGCTGTACACATCGGGTTAATTAACCCGATGTGTACAGCAGCTAGGAGAGCAAGGAGCCAGCGCTAAGCAGTGTGCGCGGCTCCCTGCTCTCTGCACATGTAGCTGCATTACACATCGGGTTAATTAACCCGATGTGTACTGTAGCTATGGTAGGAGAGCAAGGAGCCAGCGCTCAGTGTGCGCGGCTCCCTGCTCCCTGCACACACAGCTGTGCGCTGGTAACTAACGTAAACATCGGGTAACCATACCCGATGTTTACCTTAGTTACCAGTCTCCGCAGCTTCCAGACGGCAGCTCCGTGCAAGCGCAGCGTCGCTTGCACGTCGCTGCTGGCTGGGGGCTGTTCACTGGTCGCTGGTGAGATCTGCCTGTTTGACAGCTCACCAGCGACCATGTAGCGATGCAGCAGCGATCCTGACCAGGTCAGATCGCTGGTCGGATCGCTGCTGCATCGCTAAGTGTGAAGGTACCCTTAGAATACATTAGATTTGGAGGGCACCTTTCTTCTCCCTCCTGCTATGTCCTGTAAGAATAGATTAGATATGGAGAGCATCTTTCTTCTCCCCCCTGCTATGTACTGTAAGAATAGATTAGATATGGAGGGCACCTTTCTTCTCCCCCTGCTATGTACTGTAAGAATAGATTAGATATGGAGGGCACCTTTCTTCTCCCACCTGCTATGTACTGTAAGAATAGATTAGATATGGAGGGCACCTTTCTTCTCCCCCCCTGCTATGTCCTGTAAGAATAGATTAGATATGGAGGGCACCTTTATTCTCCCTTCTGCTATGTCCTGTAAGAATAGATTAGATATGGAGGGCACCTTTCTTCTCCCCCTGCTATGTACTGTAAGAATAGATTAGATATGGAGGGCACCTTTCTTCTCCCTCCTGCTATATCCTGTAAGAATAGATTAGATATGGAGGGCCCCTTTCTTCTCCCTCCTGCTATGTCCTGTAAGAATAGATTCGATATGGAGGGCACCTTTCTTCTCCCTCCTGCTATGTACTGTAAGAATAGATTAGATATGGAGGGCACCTTTCTTCTCCCCCCTGCTATGTCCTGTAAGAATAGATTAGATATGTGTGACGCCCTGGGCAAGCCAGGGGTCACAGGTCACCACACCACCACACCATACATCCCAGTTAGGCACACCTAAGCTAAACTAAAATCCTTGTTGCCTTCCTCCAGGGGCTGATGTTCACACCAGGGGGTGGGCCAGGCGGTTGGCTCCGCCCACCGAGGAGTTCACAGCTCTGGAGGCGGGAAAACCCAGCAGTCAGCTCAGGGAGAGCTTGAGTAAACAGCTAAGATGAGTTAAGGAAGTGAAAGTAGAAGTGAAGTGGAAGTGGTAATGGAGGAACTGAAGGAAGGTGAAAGGTGACAGAGAGAGAGCCTGAAGAGTCCAGCTGTGTGCAGGACAGGGTCAGCAAGGTTAGCAACGACGGTGACTGTCTGGAGGGGGACCGTTTGGAAGTTCCTGGAAGGACCGCGGACGGGTAGTGGCCCGGCGGTCTGGAGCAGTGTACCAAAGGACAGTCAGCACCAGGGCAGGGGCCTCTCGGACCCCGGCAAAGCTAGGAGTCGCCATAATTTGCCGAATCCGTCAGTGAAGGGGACGTAGATCCCCCAACAACCAAGTCCCGATTAAAGGCAACAGTCCAACCATTGTAGGAGAAACACCGCCACCGCCAGGGCACCAGTTTCTCAGGGCCAGCGCCTGCGGGCAAAGAGTAGAGCTCCCCCGGTCCAGCTTGAAGCCGGGGAGCGGGTTACCGGTGGGGACCCATCGCAACCAACATAGAAACAAAGGTGCAAGGAAAAGGGACATCACCGTCACCTACTGGGAGAGCAAGTGCAGCCGTCCGTGGGAACCGTCTTTCCAGCCATGTGGTTTACCGTAAAACTGTGTCAACGTCTCAGGCTGAGTGAGTACCACAGTGCCGCAAGGCACAGCACTGCCCCCGCGTCCCTGCGCCCACCAGGCCCTGCATCCCCCATCTCATCACCGGGCCCCGGGATCACCAACCCCTACCCACGGAGGGGCAACAACACCTGGCTGCTCCGCATCACCATCCCCGGGATCCCCATATTGAGCAGCGGTGGTGAAATCACCACAACCGTGGGTGGCGTCACGGACAATAAACAATCCCCACACCCAACAAACCCCTTTCACTCACGGGCGAGGAGTGCCGCTCGAGAAACCCCCGGGATCCGGCCTACAGCTCGAGCCACCACTGAGCAGCGGCCGCCGGACCCGAGCAGAAGGGGGTGAGCGTAGTGTGCTGACACCCTCCTCCCCGCCCGCGACATATGGAGGGCACCTTTCTTCTCCTCCTGCTATGTCCTGTAAGAACAGATTAGATATGGAGGGCACCTTTCTTCTCCATCCTGTTATGTCCTGTGTTATGGCTGTTGTGTTTGGAAAAACTAGAAACACATAATTATAAGGATCATAGTCCAGAAAGACTGGGTAATTTCCGATATAATGAGAGATAGAAGAATACAAAATATGGGATATGGTGACCATAGGATAAATATACAAAAGATGGAAAACCTATTTTAGTAAAAGTAGAATTTTATTTAAAAAAAAAAAAAAAAAAATGCTTAAAAAATAAAAGAAAACAATACATTGAGTATGCATAAGAAAAAATTAGTAGGTCGATTGTGACGATACAAACGCGTGCCAAAATGGAGGACATTTGAGTGATACAAAAAATAGGGCAGCACAAAAGTAAATATATGATCAGAAATATAAATACAGATGGCTAGCAATAATAATGTTCACAGACAGAATCTAAATCAGAAATCTCTCAGTAATTATGTGGTATAATCACTAGAAGATGGCCAAGTACAGATACAAGCTGATCACACATTTGTGAATGGAGACCGCAAAGAAAATAATTAGGAGGTGACACAGAAGTGGATATAAGGGATGAATAATATAAAGTCTGTGAAAAACAGTAATATAAGAAGCAACATCATTGTCTTTCTTATTCTGTGAGGTAAAACATTGTATTGCTTGACTTTAAGCAATGTTTTGCCTCACAGAAAGCAGCAGCTGTGATCCCATGCCGTCCTGTTTATATACTCTGCTTCTTCCCCTGCCCAGGAGAAGTGTTATGATCAGACCATTTTCCTGCACAGTCAGACATTCATTACACTGTACATAGCAAGAGCAAATATATAAGATCTCATCATGGGAACATTATTTTACAACACAATTAATTGTGCGGCTTCTTTTAAATTCAAGATCTGTTGATTAAAATCTACATTATTTGTGGCTCAACCACTTAAAAAGATAAAAGGGATATATTAAAAACAAAAAAAAAAACAACAATTTTTTACTGAGAAATTGCAGCAATAAGATATTATGATTCTAGTTATTTAATGCCATAATTAGGGAATGAGATGAGCCGTCCTCTGCTCCAGCAAGAAGTAACTAAGAGAATATAGTAGGACCAATAAAATAACAATAGTCTAGTATACGTGGAGAGTAAAGAATTTTGCAAATGTTCATTATACATAGGATTCATTTGACACCAAAAATATTTGTCAAATATGGATAATAAAAGGTTCCCCGAGTGTCCAATGTGTAGGATTAAGTTGGTGACACATATGAGAGGTTACAATGATGCTGTATTCTGGGTATACTCCGTATGAAAATTAATTTAAAAAAAAAAAAAAAAAAATTGTATCACACCAGATGTTCCTACCGATAAGGAAAGGTTTGTATATTGACAAAGTAATTTGCAAAATGAACATGTTTATTTTTCTATCAATAAGATAAAGAAGTTTGTTAATACACTGAGATTATAACTTTTTTCCCCAACGTGTCTTCTCTCATGTCTAACTAGGTTAATTTTTTTCTGTAAAAAACATCTCACACATGCTGAACATTTCCCACATTCTTAGTGTGTCTTCTCTGATGATGTTTTACAATGTTAAATTTGTGCCTAAAATATTTCCCACATACTGAACATGGATATGGCTTTTCTCCTGTGTGAATTTTCTGGTGTCTAACAAGACTTGCTCTCTGGTTAAAACATTTCCCACAGTCTGAACATGAATATGGCTTCTCCCCTGTGTGAATTTTCTGATGTGCAAGAAGTATTGCTTTCTTGTTAAAACATTTCCCACATTCTGAACATAAATATGGCTTCTCTCCTGTGTGAATTATCTGGTGTATTACAAGATGTGCCTTCTGCTTAAAGCATTTCCCACAATATGAACAGGAATGTGGCTTCTCTCCTGTGTGATTTCTCTGGTGTCTAACAAGACTTGTTTTGTGGCTAAAACATTCCCCACAGTATAAACATGAATATGGCTTCTTTCCTGTGTGAATTCGCTGGTGTGTAACAAGATCTGATTTCTTCATAAAACAAGTCTCACATTCTGAACATGAATATGGCTTCTTCCTTGTGTGAATTCTCTGGTGTATTACAAGATATGATTTCCGCCTAAAGCATTTCCCACAATCTGAACATGAATATGGCTTCTCCCCTGTGTGAATTTCCTGATGTCTAAGAAGATTTGCTTTCCTGCTAAAATATTTCCCACATTCTTGGCAAGAATATATTTTATCCTTTGTGTATGTTTGAGACTCTGTGAGGGAAAAGCTTTTTCCACATTCTGTACTTGAAGATGGCTTCTTTGTTGTAAGAGGACTTGGATTTGTATTTTTCCCATTAGCCTGTGATGACTCAGAAGATAGGACTTGTTTAAAAGGATCAAATGATAAATCTTCACTGGGAAAGGATGACGTAATATCTGGAAAAGTAGCGTTTACATCTATTGTATCTTGTGTGATATTAAAGTCTTCAGATGTAAAAAATGAAGATGTCTGTTGTCCCTCTGTTCCCCAGGTACAGTCATCTGCAAAGAATAAAACCAAATTATTTTAGAAAAAAAAAGAAAATTATAAAAATTCTATACCATTTGTATATAAAGAGTTGATAGAAAGAAAGAAAAAAAAAAAAAGTTCACAATGTAACAGTGGATCTTAAACCACAAGCCAGAAGACCAAAATCTTATGCTGCCTCTGTTAATTTTGCCTCCCAAATATTATAATAAAAAGCAATAGAAAAAAATAAATAAAAATTATGTAGCCCAAAGTTATGCGAATTAAAACTTCTACTCGTTCAGCAAAAGACAAACCCCTCACGAAGGACCATCATGGTAAAATATGTTCCCACATTAGTGGCACCTCAAGGTCTCTTAAAAAGCAATATGGCTTCCATAAAGTACTATAGCAATATAGGGGGATCCTAGCCTAAATATGGTCTTAGAAATCAAAGATAGTTAATGCCTCATTAAATCTTGTTTGTGAGAATAGGCTAGTATGTAATCATGGTGTGGGAGTGGTCAGTGCAACAATTCCCTGCAGTTCTGAAATGCGTAGGAAGTAACGGGCCTCTTACAGACCCTGTACCTGATTTTGGCATCACACACTCCCAGCACCATCTTCGTGGCTTGTCAATTTAGCTGAAAACACAGTCAGCCGATGCATCTCAACTGCGGCATCACAAGTGCACGTGTGACGCCCTGGCACACCAGGTAGTCACAGAAAGAGTTAATCCTCCTTGGTACCACCTGATCCCACATCGATGCAGTGAGGCAGCCGCACCCTCCCCCCAGTGTAGCAACTGAAAAGAGCAGGAGGGGAGGAGTTGAGGGTCAGTCGGAGAAGGGAGTGAGAGGAGAGCAGACAGGGGTTGTAGCTCCTGGGCTGCTGGGGAAGTGAAGAAAAGTGAAAGCCAAGTTCTAGGAGCTGAAGTGGAGAGTAGGCTCAGGGGAACCTGTGGTGGACCGGGGCAGGGTAGTGGCCCGCCGGTAGTGTGCACGGGAACCTGGACTTGTGCAGAGAAAGGACAAGATGACTGTCAGCTGGAGTGCAGGAGAGAGAGTGCCCTGCTACTTGTACCGGGTGTGGGATCCGAACACCCCCGTACCAAAGGCCTACGGACACCGGCAATTTCTGGTTAAGTACTGGACTCTGAGTATTTCTTCCAGCTGTGTTTACTGACCCTCCACATCAATACAGCCCCATCCAGCACCACGACAACCGAACTGTGAGTTTCCTGCTCCCTGCAATCCCTCTTACAATACCCTGGGCCCCGGGGCTACACCTCCCCTACCCGTGGAGGAGATACCACCATCCTGCCCAGATCCATCAGCCCCGGGTACCCCATATACTGGCAGCAGCGGTGCCATCTATCACCGCGTCCCATGGGTGGCGTCACTGACAAAGACTCTATCCCTTGTTATTAACCCCTTTTCACTTGTGGGCGGCGGACCGCTGCTCGAGCCCAGGTCCGGTTCCCACTCAAGCCACAGTAAAGCCCCAGATCCGAGAAGCCCCGAGCAGCCCCTTAGCTACGGTCTGGCCCCCGCCCACAACACACGCGTCTTCTGATATATGGAACAGACCCACATTACATGCTCAGATTACCGGCCTCGCCTATCCACCTAGTTTCCAGATCACCGCTATACAGGGGAGCCGGAAGTGTGGCCGGCGGTATAGCAATATTTCTCGGCTTCATATGACCTTTGCATAATTTATTAACATAACATTCATTACACCGCCCTTGGTATTAATCATTGATTGCTATACATACATTAGCATTACAGTAGGATGCCGATGTATAGGTGATTATTTCATTTTGTGGTTATTGTAAAAACCCTTTGTGGTTGTAGTCTATACCATTTGGGCTCATAATGAGCTGATGTGAATCACAACTATAACTATTTATAATCGCCCTTTCCTCTATTCCTACCCCTGCATCAAATGATACTAGATTTTAGCTATACATGCACAACCCTTGTCCATTTATTTTTTTCATAATAGTTGAATTGCTTTTCTGTACATTAGGAAATAATTATGTTCAATAGTGCAGGGTCTTTGTGTTGTTTTCCTTATATGATAAAGTTAATGCATTTATGACAAGTGCATATTGCCCACTTACAGTTGGTTAGAGTATTTTAGTGTGTTGGGGCACACTAAATGCAAATTTCTATGTACAATTTTGTAATACATAGACCCTTTAAACTCCGTTCAAAAGTGATTTTTTTTTTTCCTCCTATAAATAGGTTTGGAAAATTTCTTTAAACATATGAAAACTTGCTGCTAAACAATTAGACATACTTGAACTATCGGAAACTGAAAGTGACTCGGCGTAACCGCCCATAGTTAGTGTGCAGGAGCAGAGATACTGGGTGTCACTGCCTGGAGATAGTGGGCAGGAGCAGAGATAGCAGGCATGACCGCGTGGAGTTAGTGTGTGGGAGTGAAGATAGTGGAGGGGTGACTGTCTGATGTTAGTTAGTGGGTGAGAGCAGAGAGAGTGGGTCTGACTGCCTGGAGTTAGTGAGTGAAGGCATAGAAAGTGGAAGTGACCGCCAGAGGTTAGTGGGTGTGAGCGCCTGGACTTAGTGTGCGTGCAAAAAACAGACAATGGAACCTTTTTTATATTCATTTGATATGATAGAATGGTGAAATTAAATGTTTCTATGTTCTTTTTGGTCATTGTTGGAGTATTGATTTGATTGATTGACTAACACTGACCTACAAAGCCGTCCATAATCTGTCCCCTCCGTATATCTCTGAACTAATCTCTTGCTACACTCCAACACGTTACCTCCAGTCCTCCCAAGATCTCCTTCTCGCCTCCTCTCTCATTCGCTCCTCATGTAAACGACTCCAAGACTTCTCCCGAGCATCCCCAATCTTCTGTAACTCGCTGCCTCAACACGTCAGACTATCTGCTACTCTTGCAAGCTTCAAACGGAATCTGAAAACTCATCTGTTCAGAAACGCTTATAATCTACAATAACCTCACTGCTTCACAACCATGCAGAGCTGCCGCCTCACCACAGTGTGGAGCGGCCGCCTCACCACCGTGCGGAGATGCTGCCCAACCTACACCCCACCTACTGTCTCCTCCCCAAAATCCTATAGAATGTGGGCCCTCTTCCCTCTGTACTAGACTGTCTACTGTAACTTGTATATGTATTCTGTATGTAACCCCTTCTCATGTACAGCACCATGGAATTAATGGTGATCTATAAATAATAATAATTATTATTATTAAAATGATGAATATACAAAAAACTATTTCACTGTTATGTGTTTTTCTTTCACTGTTCTGCCTTATCAAATGAAAAGAAATATTTTATTTCAATATTCTGATATTTCGTTTCACTGTTCTGTCATATCAAATGAATATAAAAAAATTTTGCCAATTGTCTCTTTATCGACAAACTGTCAACTAAGGCAATTCTGCCACAAACTCCAGGTGCTCCCACTCACTACCTCCAGGCGCTCACGCCCATTCACTTAAGGTCTCTTCTGATCCTGTAAGGCTATGTGTCCACGAGAGAATTTAGCTGCGGATTTTTCTGCATCAAAATCCGCAGCTTTCCCGCAAAATCCGCACCTTTTCAAAGGTGCGGATTTGCCGCGGATTTTGGTCCGAATTTTTTTTTTCCCAATTTTAAAGCTAAACTCCGGATGAAAATTGTTAAAGATTTTGGAAAGTGCCGCTGCTGCTACTGCATTTTTGCCTGCTGTAAATCTGCAAATGAACGACATTTGTAGGTATTGGTACTTTTTAGTGCCTTCCCAATATTTCCATCTCCGGCAAGAAATAAAGAATTTATCTTTTGTGTCAGGTGTCTGACAGGTGTGGGGATAGTGTTGCAAAACATCTGTTTCAAAAGTAAGGTGATTCCCTGCAGGGTATATAATAAAAAACAAACACGCGGCGCCAATCTCAGCGTGTTATCAAAGCGGCTCTCTGGTGCCCTTTTTTTTACTGAAGTTTTATGCACTCACCTTTTGCCACAAAACTTCAGGCATATATGACTTTTCCAAAGTCTCCTTATCCGGGTCTGCTGCTTGCCTTGAATTGATCCTGTGTATGGTCCTGGCTCGGATTACCACAGGTGAAAAAGTTAAAAATGAAGTAAACCAATTCTGTAGTGGCTCCCCGTAGTAATGATTTTAAAAACTCTTGTCCTCAAATGGAATTTATTACTCAAACATACGGAAATAAAAAATGGATACAACGCGTTTCGGCGTGAACAACTGCCTTCCTCAGGTATCTAAATAAAAATGCATATCACTCTACTTTATAGATAAAAAAATAAATACAATTTACCTGGTATTCAAATAAGGGTGTGGATATAACCACAGCTGTATAATCAGTTTCTTAGTTCACTTCAACTCTAGTGGTTCATTAAAAACAAATCCACAAACAACAAATCACTTAAAAGAATCATAAAACTAAAAACACTGTAAGCATTTATCAATAAAATTACTATCAATAAGATTTATCAAATAAAAGGTAGTACAAAAAAAAATTAGATAAAAATTCTTTAAAAAACAAAATTTAAAATCTTGTTTTTTTTTCATTATATTTAGACAGGGATGTATACTATATTCTTTCCACAATATCATTAAGGCCATTAGGATGCAATGTTTGAAGGTGGTAAATCCAATATGTTTCTTTGCGATTGAGCAAAGAATTTCTATTGATCGTTTCCATAGGTATCTGTTCTAGAGGTGTCACCCTTATATTAAAATTCTTTTCATGCTTGAGTAGAATATGTCTTGATAAACTATGTTTTAAAAACCCATTTTTTGCTCTATTTCTGTGCCCGTTCATACGAGCACGTAACGTCTGTGTCGTGCGTCCCACATACTGTAGCCCACAGCTACAGTCGATAACATAAATAATATAATCCCGTTTTAGAATATACCAATATTTTTTCAGAATCATACGTATCATCTTATTCCCTCTATTATAGGTCGTAATAAAATTACATTTCCACCTGCCTCCTTCTCTGTCTTGTTTTTTTTACACATCACCTCATTTTTTTCCCCTTCTTTCTTACCCAAAAAATCCTCCTGTTTTTTTCCTCTGTTTTTTTTCATATGCGGCATGAACCAATTTTTTGGGATATTTCTTTTCCTTAAATCTTTTCTTTAAAATATCAGCCTGGGTTTCATAGTCTTTATCTTCAGTACAGTTTTTCCTGATGCGAAAGAACTGACTGTATGGAATGTTTTCTTTCCATTTTTTATAATGGGCACTTCTGAAATCCAAAAATCCGTTGGAATCAACTTTCTTAAAATGCGTTTTTGTGATACCAGTCCCTTATGGCTAATTTCCAAATCTAAAAACACTATTTTTTCATTATTTATTTCTGAAGTAAATGAAATACCCCAATCGTTTGTATTCAACGTATTTATCATTTCTATTGCTTCTGCTTTTGTACCATTCCAGATAATTATCAGATCATCTATAAAACGCCTAGAAAAAACTATTTTCTTTATATTTCCAGCTTACTTAAAATTGATGAGGACTCAAATCGCCCCATAAAAACATTTGCGAAACTTGGTGCGACCCGAGTCCCCATCGTGGTCCCGTGCCGTTGTAGGTATAGTGACCCTTCAAAATCAAATACATTATGTCTTAAAATAAACCCTAAACCATTCAACAAAAAATTCTTTTGTTTAATTGCAAGCCCCATCTTTGTGAGATAATAATCTACCGCATTAATCCCTCGATCATGATCTATATTGGAATATAATGCATTAACATCCATGGTAATAAAATAAAAATGTTCTTGCCATTCGATAGTTCTGAGATAATTGATTGTGTGGAATCTTTTAGATATGATGGTAAGGATTTAACAATGTCCTGTAGAAAAAGTTCTATATAGTGAGATAAATTTGTAGTTAAGGAGCCAATTCCAGATATTATTGTTCTTCCTGGAGGGTTAACAGGATCTTTATGTACTTTTGGCAGATGGTAAAACAATGCCATTGTTGGTGTAGGAATCATCAAAAAATGTTTTTCTTTTTTATTTATAATATTTTCCATAAAAGCTTCATTGATAAGTGATTTATATTCTTTTATATATATTTGTGTTGGATCATTATCTAGTCTTAAGTAATATTTAGCATCTGAAAGGATCCTATGCGCTTCTTGTATATAGTCTTTTCTATTTTGGACCACCACCCCGCCCCCTTTATCTGCTTGGCGTATCACAATATTTGTGTTATTTTTTTAAAACCTCCAGAGCCTCTTTCTCTTGCTTAGAAATATTGTTCAAATTTCTTCCTTTATTAAAAACACTTGTATTTTTATTTATTTTCTTACAATTACTATTTCTTATATCCTTCATTAAATTTATCACCTTTATTTTCCTTGTTTCCTTCCATAAGTCTGAATTCTTCCTGAACCAATGCAAAAAAAGTCTCTAAATTATGTCCTCTATTTTGTGTGGGGTAAAACCCCGATTTTGGCTGTACCTCTTTATGTATATAATTATTATAAATCATTTCAGAAGATTCCATATCATTCACTGATTTAATATTATTCATATTCGGTATCTTTTTTTCTTCCAATAAAAAATGACGTTTGAGGGTTAATTTTCATGTAAAGGCGTTTAGATCCAAAAAAAGATCAAACGCATTTGCGTCCTGTGTCGGACAGAAATTTAAACCTTTACTTAAAATTTCTATTTCTGATTCAGATAAAATATATGAGGATAAATTAAATATTTTTATTGTTGGTATAGATATGCCTTCGAATTCTCCAAGTTCAATTTCCTTATTTTTATTTCTTCGATTTTTCCTTTCTTATTTATTGTGTACCCTTTTCCTCTCGATCCCCTTGCCCTATTTTTCTTTTTTTTGCTCTTTGGTCTACTAATGGTACAAAATAATTTGTTATATGATTCCTTTGTACTGGGCTCAGGTTCTGAGCTAACTGGGAGCAGCTGATTACAGGGGGTAAAATCACTATCTCCGATGTACTTGGTCTTGTTGGACCCATTTCTAAAAAATAAATATTTGATGTTATTGATGAAGGTGATGGCGAAGGTGCTTGTAATACTGTGGTGAATATTAATGATTGTTCGGTCTCTTCATGTATTGTTAATTCAAGTATGTTTAAATCTATTTCAGTTTGATTTTGTTCGTCTACAAGTTCTGATATCTCCAAATGAGGAAAAAACTGAATCTTGTGATGGTTGTAACGGGATGTTTTTTGTTATAATAATATTTGGTTCCAGAGGGGGACGATTTTCTATCAATACCTTAGTCTCCTTTTTCTGTGTTTTCTTACCTGTTGTCTGGTCTTGTGGGGTGGAAGTATTTGGTAATATTTTGTTTTTAGTTTTTGATATAGCTCCTTCTTTATTACTTCCATATTTTATAGTAGATCTATCTGTAAATTCTATGTTTTTGGGGAGTTTTGAAGTGATGTTTAATTTTTCAGGTTTTTTTAATATTATCTGCTCCTTATTCTTATATTTTGCCTTCTCATTTTCCCCACTTGGTTTCTCTAATGGTTTTTGAAATAGTTCTTTTTCTAGTGGTTTTATTTTAACTGTATCCCATCTAAACTTTTTTATTTTTATGTCCACCATATCATTTTCAAAAGTTTTTAATCTCCTAGTAATATCATTATTAATGAGATTAAAAAAATCAAGTGATTTATATTTTTCTAGTTCTTTTAGCTGTTTTTCACAGAGTTGCGCCGCTGTACTCGCTAGTCCATTGCGCTTCTCAATCAACAGCCGCATCAAATTATATGAACAGTCATCCAGCAGATTATTCCATTTATCAGAGAATATCTTATCTGGAAAAGTACTATTAAAATGTATTTTCAGGCCATTTGGCACAATGCCCTGATCAGTACAAATTTGTAAAAAATCAGCATCTATTTGATGCCTTATTTCCAATTTCATATGTTTTTCAAACTCGAAGAATAAACCTGTTATAGTTTTTTTTATCTCAAGGTCTATCACGGGTTCCAAAAGTCCATTTGATCTCCCTTGGCCCGCTGCATTCTTAAATCGACGCTAAAAGTTCCTTTCTCCTCACTGTCCTATTAGTATAGTATTCCATCTTTAAGACTGGCTGCTCGCTCCTTCACCGGTCCTGGGTGTTGGTTGTTTGTTTTTCCGCTGATGAGGAAGATTCTTCTCAGTCAAACTATGAAGTAAGGCGATTCCCTGCAGGGTATATAATAAAAAACAAACACGCGGCGCCAATCTCAGCGCGTGATCAAAGCCGCTCTCTGGTGCCCTTTTTTTTACTGAAGTTTTATGCACTCACCTTTTGCCACAAAACTTCAGGCATATATGACTTTTCCAAAGTCTCCTTATCCGGGTCTGCTGCTTGCCTTGAATTGATCCTGTGTATGGTCCTGGCTCGGATTACCACAGGTGAAAAAGTTAAAAGTGAAGTAAACCAATTCTGTAGTGGCCGCGCTCCCTGTAGTAATGATTTTAAAAACTCTTGTCCTCAAATGGAATTTATTACTCAAACATACGGAAATAAAAAAAAATTATAACATAACAAACATAAAAATTAAACCATCAAAAGATTCAGTTTTTTCCCCATTTGAGATATCAGAACTTGTAGACGAACAAAATCAAACTGAAATAGATTTAAACATACTTGAATTAACAATACATGAAGAGACAGAACCATCATTAATATTCACCACAGTATTACAAGCACCTTCGCCATCACCTTCATCAATAACATCAAATATTTCTTTTTTAGAAATAGGTCCAACAGGACCAAGTACATCGGAGATAGTGATTTTACCCCCTGTAATCAGCTGCTCCCAGTTAGCTCAGAACCTGAGCCCAGTACAAAGGAATCATATAACAAATTATTTTGTACCATTAGTAGACCAAGGAGCAAAACAAAGAAAAATAGGGCAAGGGGATCGAGAGGAAAAGGGTACACAATAAAAAAGAAAGAAAGGAAAAAAAAAAAAAAAAAAAAAAAAAAAAAATCGAAGAAAGAAAAATAAAAATAAGGAAATTGAACTTGGAGAATCCGAAGGCATATCTATACCAACAATAAAAATATTTAATTTATCCTCATATATTTTATCTGAATCAGAAATAGAAATTTTAAGTAAAGGTTTAAATTTCTGTCTGACACAGGACGCAAATGCGTTTGATCTTTTTTTGGATCTAAACGCCTTTACACGAAAATTAACCCTCAAACGTCATTTTTTATTGGAAGAAAAAAAGATACCGAATATGAATAATATTAAATCAGTGAATGATATGGAATATTCTGAAATGATTTATAATAATTATATACATAAAGAGGTACAGCCAAAATCGGGGTTTTACCCCACACAAAATAGAGGACATAATTTAGAGACTTTTTTTGCATTGGTTCAGGAAGAATTCAGACTTATGGAAGGAAACAAGGAAAATAAAGGTGATAAATTAATGAAGGATATAAGAAATAGTAATTGTAAGAAAATAAATAAAAATTACACGTGTTTTTAATAAAGGAAGAAATTTGAACAATATTTCTAAGCAAGAGAAAGAGGCTCTGGAGGTTTTAAAAAATAACACAAATATTGTGATACGCCAAGCAGATAAAGGGGGCGGGGTGGTGGTCCAAAATAGAAAAGACTATATAGAAGAAGCGCATAGGATCCTCTCAGATGCTAAATATTACTTAAGACTAGATAATGATCCATCACAAATATATATAAAAGACTATAAATCACTTATCAATGAAGCTTTTATGGAAAATATTATAAATAAAAAAGAAAAACATTTTTTGATGATTACTACACCAACAATGGCATTGTTTTACCATCTGCCAAAAGTACATAAAGATCCTGTTAACCCTCCAGGAAGACCAATAATATCTGGAATTGGCTCCTTAACTACAAATTTATCTCACTATATAGACCTTTTTCTACAGGACATTGTTAAATCCTTACCATCATATCTAAAAGATTCCACACAATTAATCAATGATCTCAGAACTATCGAATGGCAAGAACATTTTTATTTTATTACCATGGATGTTTATTGGAATATAATGCATTTAGATCATGATCGAGGGATTAATGCAGTAGATTATTATCTCACAAAGATGGGGCTTGCAATTAAACAAAAGAATTTTTTGTTGAATGGTTTAGGGTTTATTTTAAGACATAATGTATTTGATTTTGAAGGGTCACTATACCTACAACGGCACGGGACCGCGATGGGGACTCGGGTTGCACCAAGTTTCGCAAATCTTTTTATGGGGCGATTTGAGTCCTCATCAATTTTAAGTAAGCTGGAAAATATAAAGAAAATAGTTTTATAGATGACCTGATAATTATCTGGAATGGTACAAAAGCAGAAGCAATAGAAATGATAAATACGTTGAATAAAAACGATTGGGGTATTTCATTTACTTCAGAAATAAATAATGAAAAAATAGTGTTTTTAGATTTGGAAATTAGCCATAAGGGACTGGTATCACAAAAACGCATTTTAAGAAAGTTGATTCCAACGGATTTTTGGATTTCAGAAGTGCCCATTATAAAAAATGGAAAGAAAACATTCCATACAGTCAGTTCTTTCGCATCAGGAAAAACTGTACTGAAGATAAAGACTATGAAACCCAGGCTGATATTTTAAAGAAAAGATTTAAGGAAAAGAAATATCCCAAAAAATTGGTTCATGCCGCATATGAAAAAAAACAGAGGAAAAAAAACAGGAGGATTTTTTGGGTAAGAAAGAAGGGGAAAAAAATGAGGTGATGTGTAAAAAAAACAAGACAGAGAAGGAGGCAGGTGGAAATGTAATTTTATTACGACCTATAATAGAGGGAATAAGATGATACGTATGATTCTGAAAAAATATTGGTATATTCTAAAACGGGATCTGATTTTGGGAAAATATTTGCCTGAGGAACCAAATATAACATTTAGGAGGGGGAAAACGATAAAACGCTTAATAGCCCCAAGTAGCTTAAGTGAAAATAAAAAAAAAATCAGCAAGGATAGAAAAAAAATGAAGATCACGTGATTGGAGTTTTTAGATGTAGTTCAAGGAAATGTCATACGTGTGGAATTATAAACTATGGAGCAAAACAGATTACAAGTAAAAGTACAGGCAAATTAAAATAAAACAAAATCTGAGTTGCGATAGCGATTATATTATTTATGTTATCGACTGTAGCTGTGGGCTACAGTATGTGGGACGCACGACACAGACGTTACGTGCTCGTATGAACGGGCACAGAAATAGAGCAAAAAATGGGTTTTTAAAACATAGTTTATCAATACATATACTACTCAAGCATGAAAAGAATTTTAATATAAGGGTGACACCTCTAGAACAGATACCTATGGAAACGATCAATAGAAATTCTTTGCTCAATCGCAAAGAAACATATTGGATTTACCGCCTTCAAACATTGCATCCTAATGGCCTTAATGATATTGTGGAAAGAATATAGTATACATCCCTGTCTAAATATAATGGAAAAAAAAAACAACAAGATTTTAAATTTGTTTTTTAAAGAATTTTTATCTAATTTTTTTTTGTACTACCTTTTATTTGATAAATCTTATTGATAGTAATTTTATTGATAAATGCTTACAGTGTTTTTAGTTTTATGATTCTTTTAAGTGATTTGTTGTTTGTGGATTTGTTTTTAATGAACCACTAGAGTTGAAGTGAACTAAGAAACAGATTATACAGCTGTGGTTATATCCACACCCTTATTTGAATACCAGGTAAATTGTATTTATTTTTTTATCTATAAAGTAGAGTGAGATGCATTTTTATTTAGATACCTGAGGAAGGCGGTTGTTCCCGCCGAAACGCGTTGTATCCGTTTTTTATTTCCGTATGTTTGAGTAATAAATTCCATTTGAGGACAAGAGTTTTTAAAATCATTACTACGGGGAGCGCGGCCACTACAGAATTGGTTTACTTCATTTTTAACGTTATCTGTTTCAAAAGGGAAGGGTTCTACAACCATGAGTGGTAAATCACAACAAGGGTGTGGTGAAAGGGTGAATAGGCAGGGTGTTCGAGGTGTACGTGTAGGACGTTATAATGTTACTCAAAGCTCTGCTGAGCAAACAATGGCTCATCCTATCCAAATAAAAATGAGAAGACATTCCATTTCTCGACAGCCTACTCCACTACATTTTTTTGGCAGCTGCACATTGCTTCAACTTCTAAATGAGGGTGAGAAACAGCATATGCTAGAGTGGCTGGCAAGCGATGCATCAATTGGTCTATGGAGATGAAACCAGTTTGATAAAAGTTCACCAATTTTAAATTCATTACAAGCTTTAGCCTGTTTGGCTCAGGCTCCGTAACCCAAGACCTTTTCCCATAAGTCAACAATTTTCGGTTTTATTCGATCACTGGTCACGTTTTTAAAAAAAAAAAAAAAAATGCTTTTCTACCAACATGTTATTAAGCTTTTGTATAGGATTGTGGTGCTGTATGATAAAAATGGTGAAAGGTGTTTAATGAGTGGATGGGGATTCGGGAGAAGCCCTTTTTTTCCCTTAAGTTTATTGGCAGATGTTCTTGCAGCCAATCACAGCACAGGAAACATCCACAAGGTTTAGACACAAGGGCTTGTGTCATTGGCTGCATAAGTCACATGTCTGTCTGCATATAAACTGCGAACATGCAGCATCTCTGCCATTTTGTGAATGTTAAACATCAGGAAAGATGCTGCCGCCAGGGCTTCTAGACACTTAGCTTAGCTAAGATAAAAGAGCGATAGTGTTGAATAGGAACGTGCAGTGTAGAAAAAGGTGTGTGCCAAATATTGGAATTTCGTGACAGAAGTAGTGATTGCTAAAGAGTTTACAGAGAAGAATCTAAATGGCTATTACTGCCTGATCTAAATTAGCCAGAGAAACATTTTTAGTTATTGGTATGAATTAGAGCCAGCTCCAAATTAGGCAGTGAAACCCATTTCTAGGTATTGTTATTTATTACTGCCCGCTTTAATTTTGCTAGTGAACTCGCTAAAAAGGTCTTAGCAGTTTTCATTGCCTGCTCAAAATTATGTAGTGAACCACTTTGAGTTAGTGGACTTTTTAGTGTCTTCACAATATTGCCAACTCAGGCAAGAAATAATTTATCTTTTGTGTCTGACAGGTGTGGGCATAGGGTTGCAAAACATATGTTTGAAAGGGGAAAGGTATATCAATAGGAATGAGCAAATGTATTCACCACTATTCGGTATCCGACGGGTTATGGGGTATTCGAGGTATTCACTATCTGACGGCTAATATGGTATTCACTTCGATACTTTCATTTTCATTTCTGACTTCCTGGCGCCTTTTTCCAGCCAATGAACACATCTGATGTTTCTTGCCCTCACAGTAACACTGCAGCCAACTTTGTTGTGGTGTTACTGTGATTGGCTTGGCCGCACAGCATCATAGGGGCTATATAAGCCAGCGGACATTTTGGTCAGTCTTTCCCTCTCTCTTTCATACTCATCGATCACGGGTGCGGCGCTGCACAGCTGTCACACTGTGGCAGGTTCTCCAGCTTTTGAAAATGCCAGCCACTCATTATTACATCTCATATTCTCTGCTTCACCTGCCCACCGGTGCCTATGATTGGTTGCAGTGAGACAGCTGTCACTCAGCATGAGGGCGTTTCTGACTGCAATCAATCACAGCCTCCGGTGGGCGGGTCTATATCGTGTAGTAAAATAAATAAATCATTTAAAAACAACGAAGTGCGGTCCCCCCCAAATGATACCCAGCGGAGGTAAGCACACAGCAGCGAGCTGGTATTCTCAGGTTGGGGAAGGCAAGGGCCATGGTTACGGCCCCCCCTCTCACAGCCAAGAATATTAGCCCGCTGCTGCCCCTAGAATGTCGCATCCATTAGATGCAACAGTCCCGGCATGTCATCGACCCTTCTCGATTACTGTGATGCGGTGGCAATCAGGGTAATAAGGAGTTAATAGCAGCCCATAACTGCCACTAAGTCCAAGATTAGTAATGGCAGCATCTATGACACGCGATCACTAATCTGTAAGTAAAGTAAATAAACACACACCGAAAAATCCTTTAATTTGAAATAAAACACCAAAAACCCCTCTGTCACCACTTTATTAACCCCCACAAATATCCAGGTCCGGCGTAATCCACACTGATTCAGCGACGTCTGAGACCCGATACTCAATGCAGCCTCATTCCATGAACGACACTGCAGGGGATGCAGGGGGATAGATGGAGGGATAAAAAAGGATGGATGGATAGACAGACAGGCAGACCGATGTCAAACACATATATAATGTCCCACCTCCCTGCATATTCTAAGCTGGCACCCTTTAGTGACTTTCATGTGACACTAAAGGGTGCCTACTGCCTAGCCTTGTATTTAGCCCAAAAAAAAAAAAAAAAAACAGACGTGGGGTCCCCCCCATTTTTGATAGCCAGCTAGGGTAAAGCAGAAGGCTGTAGCCTGTAGACCACAGCTGGCAGCTTTACCTTGGTTGGGGATCCAATTTGGAGGGCCGCCAGGCTCTTTTTTTTATAATTATTTATATATAAATAATAAAAACACAAAAAGTGGGGTTCCCCCCAAATTGGTTCACCAGCCATGGTAAAAGCAGACAGCTGTGGTCTGGTATCCTCAGGGTGTGAAGGTCCATAGTTATTGGCCCTTCCCAGCCTAAAAATAGCAGGCCGCAGCCACCCCAGAAGTGCCGCATCCATTAGATGTGCCAATCCTGGTGCTTCGCTCAAGCTCATCCCGTTGCCCTGGTGCGGTGGTAAACAGGGTAATAAATAGGGTTGATACCAGATGTGTAATGTCTAGTAATGAGCGAGTACTAAAAAGCTCGGGTGCTCGAGGCTCGGGCCGAGCATCCCAAGATACTCGTGTACTCGGCCCGAGCACCGAGCCCAATGTTATCCTATGGGAGACCCGAGTATTTTTGTGAAATGACCCCCGGCAGCATGTAGAAACCCTAAAAATGGCACAAAAGTCTCAGAAGAGTGCTCAAATGACATGGCAACAGCATGGGGAAGACCCCTTGAAGCATTTATCACTCAAAATTCACAGCTGTGAACAATTTTGTCCGCGTTTTTCGCCATTTTTACGGACTCACCAGAAAACCTTCAAAAATGACACCAAAATGAATTTTCATGGCGGAAATGTTAAGGGCACATACCCAATAGTGAGATAGAGCTAATGTATGTTACTTTTTGAGATTAATACATGAAAGATTTTACGTAAAACATTGTGTGGCACTCCGATGTCCCTGAGAAGAGACGTACATAAAGGCCTCTGAGTCTAATGTGCCCATTTTGAGGAAGTGAGTCTTTGTAGTATTTTCCTTTGCCAGGGAAGTCCAAAATTGTGAGGTTCACCAATGCCCCTGCATACAGACGTGCATGAGGGCCTGTAAACCTGAAGTGCCCATTGTAAGTTAGTGGGTCTATTGTAGTATAGCCCTTAGGCAGGGCAGCCAAAAATTGGGAGGCTCCACGTTGTCCCTGGATAGAGACGTGCATGAGGGCCTGTAAACCTGAAGTGCCTATTGTAAGGAAGTGGGTCTATTGTAATATAGCCCTTTGGCAGGGCAGCCAAAAATTGGGAGGCTCCACGTTGTCCCTGGATAGAGACGTGCATGAGGGCCTCAAAACATTGTTCCCATTGCAAAGGAGCGGGTCTCCTGTCGTTGTAATGTCCATTCTGCAAAGAATGGGCGAAAAAATTTACAACTGGGGGTATACCTGAAACAAAGGCCTAACTATTGTAACGGTCATCATGGTGGCGCATGAGGAGAAGGAGGAGCAGTCCAGCGATTATCCAACGTCCAGAAGTGTGTACCCATGGGTGAGTGGAGGTACATGGCAAATTCCCGTGACAAACTTTAAATTCCGCTCTCATTTGCTGGTGGTGTGGTGAAGTCTGGCCCAATCCAACCCTTGTTCATCTTGATCAGAGTCAGCCTGTCAGCATTTTCAGTTGACAGGCGGGTGCGTTTATCTTAATGATTCCACCTGCGGCACTAAAAACACGCTCTGACAAAACGCTAGCGGCAGGGCAGGCCAGGACTTCCAAGGCGTAGAGAGCCAATTCATGCCACGTGTCCACCTTGGATACCCAATAATTGTAAGGCACAGAGGAATGTCAGAGTACAGTTGTTCGATCTGCAAGGTACTCCTTGAGCATCTGGGCAAACTTAGGATTTCTTGTGGCACTACCCCGCACCTCAGGGGCTGTGGTACGTGAGGGGCTGAGAAAACTGTCCCATATCTTAAAGACTGTTCCCCTACCTCTGGCGGATTGGACTTGTGCCTCTCTCGGCTGTACGCCTTGGTTGTCCACTGATTCCTGACCTATGCCGCTAGCGTTTTGTGAGGGGAATGCTTTGCCTACTTCCATGACTATGGCTTTCCGGAACTGCTGCATTTTGGTTGACCTCTCTGCCTCGGGAATAAGAGACATAAAGTTCTCCTTGTAGCGTGGGTCTAACAGTGTTACCAACCAGTAATGATTGTCGGCCAAGAGGTTCTTAACGCGAGGGTCACGAGACAGGCAGCTTACCATAAAGTCAGCCATGTGCGCCAGACTCTTAACAGCCAGTACTTCAGTAGCCTGACCAACACGATGACTGAACATGCTGTCCTCCTCCTCCTCCTCCTCCTCATCTACCCTGTCCTCTGGCCAGCCACGCTGAACCGAGGATATGACTGGTGTGCATGTCATATCCTCAATTTGGCTGGAGAGTTGCTCCATGTCTTCATCCTCCTCCTCGTCATAGTCCTCCACTGCACGTTGTGATGAGACGAGGCTGGGCTGTGTGTTATCACCCACACCCACTACTGTTTCTTGCTGCAACTCATCGCGCTCCGCCTGCAATGCATCATGTTTGTTTTTGAGCAGAGACAGTTTTAGAAGGCAGAGTAGCGGTATGGTGACGCTAATAATGGCGTCATCACCACTCACCATCTTGGTGGAGTCCTCAAAGTTTTGGAGGATGGTACATAGGTCGGACATCCATCTCCACTCCTCAGGTGTTATGTGTGGAGTTTGACCCATTTCCCGACGGCTTAGGTGATGCAGGTACTCAACAACTGCCCTCTTCTGCTCACATATCCTGACCAACATGTGCAGAGTTGAATTCCAACGCGTGGGGACATCACACACCAGTCTGTGAGCCGGAAGATGCAAATGGCGCTGAAAGCCAGCAAGGCCGGCTGAAGCAGTAGGTGACTTTCGAAAATGTGCAGACAGGCGGCGAACTTTTACCAGCAGATCAGACAGCTCTGGGTATGACTTTAGAAACCGCTGAACCACGAGGTTGAGCACATGGGCCACGCATGGAACATGTGTCAGCTGGCCTCGCCTCAAAGCCACCACCAGGTTCCGGCCATTGTCACACACGACCTTTCCTGGCTTTAGGTTCAGAGGTGTGAGCCAGTGATCTGCCTGCTGTTTCAGAGCTGTCCACACCTCTTCTGCATTGTGGGGTTTGTCACCTATGCAGATTAGCTTCAGCACAGCCTGTTGCCGCTTCGTCGAGGCAGTGCTGCAGTGCTTCCAGCTTGGGACTGGTGTGGAGGGTAAAGTGGATGAGGATGCGCAGGAGGAGGAGGAGGCTGAAGAGTATGACATTCCGGAGCTGTAGAGTGTGGGTGAAACCCTGACTGAGGTAGGGCCTGCAAACCTTGGTGTGGGAAGGACGTGTTCCGTCCCTCGCTTTGACTGGGTCCCAGCTTCCACAATATTAACCCAGTGTGCCGTCAACGAGATGTAGCGGCCTTGCCCACAAGCACTTGTCCACGTGTCTGTGGTTAGGTGGACCTTGGGTGAAACAGCGTTGTTCAGGGCACGTGTGATGTTTTGTGACACGTGGTTATGCAACGCGGGGACGGCACACCAGGAGAAATAGTGGCGGCTGGGGACCGAGTAACGTGGGACAGCTGCCGCCATCAGGTCGTGGAATACTTCTGTCTCCACCAGCCTAAAAGGCAACATTTCCAGCGCAAGCAGTCGCGAAATGTTAGCATTTAGAACTGTGGCATGTGGGGCGTTGGCAGTGTATTTGCGCCTGCGTTCAAAGGTTTGCTGAATGGATAACTGAACACTGCGCTGGGACAAGGACGTGCTTGATGATGGTGTTATTTCTGCGTAGGCAACTGCAGGTGCAGGACCAGAGGAGGCTTGTTCGCAGGCAGCATGGACAGGGGATTGGCTCGCATGCACAACCAGCGAAGACGTAGCAGTGACATCAGCAAGCACTGCTCCTCGACTCTGTTGTACTTCCCACAAAGTCGGGTGCTTGGCTGACATGTGCCTGATCATGCTGGTGGTGGTCAGGCTGCTAGTTTTGGTACCCCTTCTGATGCTGGCACGGCAGGTGTTGCAAATGGCCTTTTTAGAATCATCTGGAGCCAACTTAAAAAACTGCCAGACTCGGGAAGACCTAACATTTGTACAGGCACCTTGTGTCGTGTTGTTGTTCCGGGGAACGGTTGCCTGACTTCTGCCTGGAGCCACCACCCTGCTTCTTACTGCCTGTTGGGATGCTACGCCTCCCTCCCCCTGTGCACTGCTGTCCTCGCTCTGCATATCCTCCTGCCAGGTTGGGTCAGTTACTGGATCATCCACCACGTCGTCTTCCTCTTCCGCACCCTGCTCCTCCTCCTGACTTCCTGACAATTGTGTCTCATCATCGTCCACCCCTTGTTGAGACACGTTGCCAACTTCGTGAGAACGTGGCTGCTCAAATATTTGGGCATCTGTACATACGATCTCCTCATGACCCACTTCAACATGAGCTGGCGAGAGGCCAGAATGTGCGAATGGAAACGTGAACAGCTCTTCCGAGTGTCCAAGTGTGGGATCAGTAATGTCAGAGGACGTGTACTCAGCCTTGTGGTAGGAAGGAGGATCAGGTTCTGAAATGTGCAGTGCAGTATCACGGTTACTGACACTTGACCGTGTGGAAGACAGAGTGTTTGTGGTGGTTCCAATCTGACTGGAAGCATTATCCGCTATCCAACTAACAACCTGTTGACACTGGTCTTGGTTCAAGAGCGGTGTACTGCTGCGGTCCCCAAGAATTTGGGACAGGACGTGCGAGCGAGTAGATGTGGCCCTTTGTTGTGGCGAAATTAGAGCTTGCCCACGACCTCGGCCTCTGCCTGCACCACTATCACGTCCACTTCCTTGTTCCTTGCCAACGCCCTTGCGCATTTTGCAATGCTGTGCTGACGTGTATTCACTAGACTTGTGCGTTATATCCAAGTTTGTGCAAATCGTGCACCTGTACGCTGCCGACAGGCACACACGTGCGGTTTTTAAATGCAAGCACGGACGCACTAAGAACCTAACAGGTTTTTAGGAGCGACAATTACTGAGAAGTCTGACACTATCTGGACTGTTTTAGACTGTGTACACCAGCCCCAGATATGATGAAGGCTGGTATACGGTCACCACTAGGAATGGCTATATACCCTGCCTGCCTGCCTGCCTGCCTGTATACTGCTACAATAGTCCTGACAAGGACTCTTCTGGTCACTAGCCTGTATTCCGACCTGGCTATACCCTGCCTGTATATAGCAACAATAGTCCTGAGAAGGACTCTGCTCCTGTACTCCGACCTGGCTTTACCCTGCCTGCCTGTATACAACTACAATAGTCCTGAGAAGGACTTCTGGTCACACTGTTTGCAGCCCTGCTACAGAAATAACTATAAAGGGCCGCAAACCTTTCCCTGAAGCAGCAACCCTCTCCCTGCACTGACTGTCTGGATGGCTGTGAGCAGAGCACAGTGCGCCCGCCGGTATAAAGGCTCGGTCACGCTGTGCGGGCCGGCCAATCACTGCAATTCCACAACTAACAGGGCTGTGGCATTGCAGTGGTCTGACAGCCAATCCCTGCATGAGGGCTGGCTCTGAAAAGAGCGCCAACATGCAGGGATGAAGACCACGAGTACAGCACGAGTATCGCGAGATTACTCGGTCCCCGCCGAGTAGCCCGAGTACAGTGATACTCGTGCGAGTACCGAGTAGAAACAAGCATACTCGCTCATCACTAGTAATGTCATGACATCAAGCCCAGCAGTTTTTGATGTCATGGCGTCTATCAGATACCCGACATCACCAACTGTCAGTAATAAAAAATTTAAAGAAAAAAAAAAAAAAGACGACAAAAAAATAAATAAATAAATTTAAAAAAACACTCCCCAACACATTCCCTCTTTCACCAATTTGCTGTAAAGAAAAAAAAATCCCCTGTAATCCATTTTGGAAGTCCCACAATGACTCTGGACCGTCTAGAATATGGGGGGGCATGCTCAGGGAACATATCCCAAATTTTCTAGGGGTGCAGACCCTCCATGTGAGGAGTGTGGGTGCAAAGAATCTGCACCTACTCTCCCAGAATCCACAGCAGCAGAGTGCGTGCAGCCAGCACAGCCATTCTTAAAGCAGGAAGCTGAGCTGACAGCCGCTCTCTGCACATACACCCAGCGTATATTGTGAAGGAGGAGGGATCGCAGGGGATCAACGCTCCAAAAAGGTACAGACACCGGGGAACACCGGGGGGTGACTTAGCTGGACCCAGAGAGGAGTTGTCTGTCGCACGTGTCACTTCTTCCGTGTGGCTTCAGGGGATCCCTGCTTCAATATCTGAGTCAGAAATGCATGCAGGCACATTCTCCAGGTTCTCCCCATTTAGTTTCATCACTTTCTCATCCATTTCAACCTTTTCCTCAGGCCCCTAGACCTCTTGGTTGGGTCCAGCAAAAAATTACTCGCATTTCCCATTGACTTGTGTGACGCCCTGGACTAGTCAGGTCGTCCCAGGTAGTCACACACAACACCACACCCTCCTCCCAATTAGGTGACAGCAGCCAACCAAGAAAACCTTGTCACCACCCTCCAGGTTTGATGTCCACACCAGGGGGGCGGATCCAGGTAGTTGGCTCCGCCCACTGAGGAGTTCACAGGCCTGGAGGCAGGAATAACAGTAGTTCAAGTTCTAGGGAGTAGTAGTCTGGAGGAGGTAGAGAGCAGTCAAGTTCACGGGCAGTCCTGTGTTCAGGCCTGCCAAGAGACTACTGGGTGGCTCGGTCGGAGCCCAGTCACCATTGGCAAGGAGGCAAACTGTGGTGGCCGCCTGCAGGAGCTGGGATTACAGCCGGTGGAACCGTAGGGACCGGGGTCGGGCTGTAGCCTGCAGGTACCGAACCAGGGAACTGTTTGGAAACCGGAGCACCAGGAGGGGTAGTCAGACCCAGTACAAAGCCCTGAACCGACAGGGCCGAGTCAAATCAACTGATTGCGGACTGGACTTAAGGACCTATCCCACACAAGCCCCGTTAGAAGACAACAGCCCAACCATACAGGGTAAAGCCACCGACAAGGCATAGAGACTCAAAGGGCCAGCGTCTGCGGGCAAACGGGCTCCTACGACATATGCAAGTCGGGGAGCGGACTACCGGTGTCTAGGCATAGGAGTCAGACATTTACACACAGACGTGCAGGAGAAAGGCGGAAACCACCAACCTATTCTGGGAGAAGCTGCAGCCGGCTGCGGGCCCCGTTCATCACTCCGTTTGGTTTACCAGAGACTCCGGTGTCTTGTGTCATAGTGAGTACACCAGTGACTTCTGGCCGCGCACCGCAACACTTCACCCTGCACCCCGGCCCTCACCAATCGGGCCCCGGGACCAACACCCCCTACCTACGGAGGGGTCAACACCTAGCTGCGCCATTACACTGCTCCCGGGAGCCCCCATACCTTCACCGCAGCGGTGGTGTCTACAATCACCACAACCCGTGGGTGGCGTCACGAACTTACATCACAAATCAAACCACCGCGGCCCTGGCCATGGAACTCCTCACCCAAGTTCCCGCGTGTAGCACCAACTCCCTTGCAGAGCGACGTGAACCCCGCGTCCGTGAGAGGCTCGAACCACCACCCACAGTACGAGCATGGATCCGAGCGGCTCGGCAGTCGCAGCCTGACAGGACAGAACATTCAAAACTATTCAGCCTTGTCTGCATGCTAGATGATCTGCTGGGTACCTGACCACACCACCAGGCACAGGTGTCATCTACACTGGACTAGGAACAAAGGGGCCTTAAGGCTGTTTACTGGTGAAAGTCGATTCATGCTGAGCTGAAATAATGGCCACTAACGATGTTGGAGATATCCCCAGATGATCCTTTGTTCGTGCTGGTGTTACTTCATCTTCATGGATGACAATGCTCCAGCTTATCAATGTCGCATCATTAGGGTATGGCTGCTAGAGACCAGGTACCCCAAAATGGAGTGGCCTGCACTTTCTCTACACCTGAATCCAATAGAAAACATATGGGAGCAGCTGAGTCGCCATGTAGAGGCTCGTAACTCCGTACCCAAGGCCTCAGCAGATAACTCCACTTGTGAACATCATGAAATCTCATGGTCAAGCTGAAACTGATGCTCAAGGCCACATAAATTAAGACAGACATTTTTTGGGGGGTATGCCCAACCACGGTTATCTTTGTTTCAATAAATGATTTGGCATTATGAAATCACCATTGCATGCCTTTACTTAAATATTCTACTTTCATGATAAAATATCACCGTAGAGTGAACTTTTTAATGTTTTCCTTTTGTTTCACCCAAAAGCAAAAATATCCCTAAGGCCGGCTTCACACTTGCGATTAACTCGCACGAGTGCAATGCGAGAAAATCTCGCATTGTACTTGGACCAAAGTTAAATCAATGATGCAGCTCCCATCTGCTATTTTTTTTCTCAGTCTAAATCGGACTGAGAAAAAAAAAAAAAAAAAAAAAAAAAAAAAAAAAATCGCAGCATGCTGTGTTTTGGTGAGTTTCTCGCGCGTGTCTCCAAAATGAAAACTATGGATACGTGATAAAAAAAAAAAAAAACGGATGTCACATGGACGGCGCACACACACCATCTTAGTGACATGCGTTTTTCTAAATACATTTATCGCATGTTGCATAAAACACTGGAAATGAGCGAGGTCTTTCGATGTCAGTCAATCTCTCTCTCGGTCAGTCGGTCTCTCTCACTGTCTGTCGGTCTCTCTCTCTCTCTCTGTCAGTCTATCCCTCTCTCCCCCTCTCTCATACTCACTGATCCCCGATCACCAGCGCGAAGCTGCACTGCTGTCACAAAGCTCCGGCGTCTTTTTCTCTTTTGAAAAAGCTGGACGCTCATTATTCCATCTAGTATTCACTGCTGTCCCCGCCCACTAGTGCCTATGATTGGTTGCAGTCAAACACGCCCCCACATTGAGTGACAGCTGTCTCACTGCAACCAATCACAGCTGCCGATGGGCGGGTCTATATCGTGAAGTAAATAAATAATTTAAAAAAAAAAACGAAAAAAAAAACTGCGTGTGGTCCCCCCCAATTTTCATACCAACCAGGGTAAAGCCATATGGCTGGAGGCTGGTATTGTCAGGATGGGGAGCCCCACATTATGGGGAGCTCCCCCCCCTAAAAATATCAGCCAGCAGCCGCCCAGAATTACCGCATCCATCAGATGCGATAGTCCCAGAACTGTACCCGGCTCATCCCGAATTGCCCTGGTGCGGTGGCAATTGGGGTAATAGGGAGTTCATGGCAGCAGCCCATAGCTGCCACGAAGTTCTAGGTTAATCATGGCAGGTGTCTCCCCGAGATACCTTCCATGATTAACCTGTAAGTTAAAGAAAATAAACACACATCCAAAAAATCCTTTATTTGAAATGAGAAAAAAAAAAAAAAAAAAACACCCACTTTCACCACTTATTCAAGTCCCCAAATACCCCTCCAGGTCTGACGTAATCCACAGAGGTCCCATAACGCTTTCAGCTCTGATACATCAGAAGCTAACAGAGTGGTCACAGACCACGACCGCTCTCTGTGAGCTCCCTGCAGCTACTAAAGTGAGTCGCGCTATCAGCGATGACGTCACTCAGGTTACCCGCGGCCACAGATCTCAGGTGGAGGACTACAGCTGTGGCCGCGGGTAACCTCAGTGACGGCACCGCTGATAGCGCAGATCACTTCAGTCACTCAGGGGATTTGCGGTCACCGGTGAGACCTTCACCGGTGACCGCAAATCAGGCCATGACACACAGACAGAGCTGCGGGATGACAATGAAGTCGGGTGAAGTTCATCCGACTTCATTCTGATCGTGCGACTCTGTCTGTGTCTGCTGTCAGCTGCCATGTAGCAGAGCTGAATGGCAGATAACATAGCTGCTGAGAATAAAAACGGATCACACACGGATTGCACACGGACTACAATCAAGAGAAAAATCACAGAAACGCATTGCTGTTGCATTGCACACGGATCAACACTTGGACAGAGCTCATGCTACTTTCTAGCATGAGACTCGGTCCGATTTTACACTCGCAAGTGTGATTCCAGCCTAAGTAGAAAATAAAATAATCTCACTCAACCCCGACAGTATTCCTTCGTTATGATTTAGCAACTTGACAGCTTTTGGCAATCCAACATATCTTAACTACTTCATGACAGCAATTTTTCAATTTCACAATTCCTTCCCCCCCCCCCCACTCCTTCTTCCAAGAGCTGAAGTTTTTTATGGTTAATTCGACAAACCATATTAGGGGGCGTTTTTGTTTGTTTTTTGGTGGCTGAATTGCAATTTTGACTGACACCATTTATTTTACCATAACAGAAATTTCAGGTGGGGTGACACGTTAAGAAACAATATCCAGAATTGTATTTTTTATTTTGTTTTTATGGTCTAAATATTAGTATGATTACATTGATTAACCTTTTTTTCTGATGAGAAATAAAATTAAGTTAGTAAAAAAAAAAAAAAGTTTGTAACTTTACTCTTTGGGACCCGCAATGTTTGTGTGCAGATTGTACTTTTTCACTTGATACCATATTGTGGTACACACTAATTTTTATATCTTTTTATTGATTTTTTTTCCCTTCTCGGCATTTACAGTAGAGGCTAATTTTTATTTAATTTTGAACAGACTGTGGTTGCGGCAATGAGAAATAATGATTTTTTTTCCTTAATTTTTTTTTTTTTTTTTTTTTTAAATAGGGGAGAATAGGTATTCTTTGATATCATTTTTATTTTATTATTATTTTTTTCATTTTCAGGAGGGTATTGGTGCGTGAGCGCAGCAGAGAGCTTTCTATTTACATACAACTGTCATAAACTGACAGTGGTACTGACATAGGTAACAGCACTGATTGGAGATCAACTTTGGGTATTTTAGTAAGGGACGGAATCCAAAAGGGGTTTCTTGAAGTCATATTACAGAGTTAAAGGAAAAGTTATTAACATAGTCCAATCCTAACGTGTCTTTAATAAAAGTCTCCATTGTCTCTGCCGAATGTCTGACATCTACATTTAAGACCAACAAGGAATAGACTCTGAGAAGGCAAACACCCCACAATCATACACATCATACATAGGAAATCTGTAGAAATAGAGGACTATAAAAGCAAATACTCAAAAATTAATTTTGGCCAGAAAGACTTGACCTGGTCTTATAGTGACAAGAGATGAGCCACCCCCTAGTGTTCGGGATCGATTTGGTTCGTCGAACTTCGGCTGTGTTCGTCGAACACTTTCGAACACCGTCGAACACCATTGAAAACAATGACAGGCAAACACAAACACATACAAGCACATAGAAAACACCTTCTAAGGTGTCCAAAACGTGACAAACTACTCAGAAGACACAACAAACACATGGAAAAGTGACAAGTACATATACTCATGCGAAAAGAAAACAGAGCTGGACGTGTAAATAGAGGGGGAGACACAGATATAGGCATGTCATGCCCTTCTAAAATCATGTAAAGCACAGCAAGAGGATTCCAACAGGAATCTTCATTTTTTCCAAAAATTTGGGCACTTAAGTGGCATCAATTGTCCCACAGTTGTAAACTTAAAATGGTTATGTTCATGAAGCACATTCAAAAATCCACAAGTCTTTAGTCTCCTCAGGATGACAGGTGTAGAAAAGTCCTTGCGGATCCATGACCTGTTCATCTTGATAAACAGTCTGTCCACATTGTCACTGGACTCCGGTCAGGCCATTTGTCCATATTGGAAGCCCAAAATGACCGAGGCTCCAGTTGCCCAGTCATGGCTTGCCGCCCCCGCATCAGCAGCCTGCCGCCGCTGCTCGGATCCGAATCCGCGGTAGCTCAAAGGGTCTCCGGACCCAGGGGTCGGGGTCGCGCGACCACTCGGAATTAAAGGGGGGTTATTTACAGGGGATTGTTAGGGCAGCTCGTGACGCCACCCGTGGTGCGTGGTAAGGTGTAGTACCACTGCTGCAATGGGGAGTACCCGGTGGCGATTGTGTGGGAAGCCAGATGTTTAATCCCTCCACGGGTAGGGGGAATGCCCCGTGACTCGGTGTTGGTAAAAGGGAGGTGCCGTTGGGATGGTCAGGGATCGCTTTAGTACTCACTCAGTCCAATAACTGTGACACCGACAACCATGGTAAACCAAAATTCGTAGCTCCACTGCAGTAGGGAGGGAGCACGCCTGGATCCCGTGCCCGATGGCGTTCCTTGTTAGCCTGTGGCCTTTTCCGTGGCACCTCACTTATAACTTGTCCCTCTACCTTAGAACTATCGAGTCCCGCTCACCAGTGTTGGCTAACTGGGTGAGCTTGCTCTCAGGGTTCACGCTTGGGATTTTCTGGACTATGTAGTGGGAAATTCCTATCCCCCTCGTTGCGCTAGTACCCCGATTTTTTTTTTTGGAGTGGGTGGAGAACGAATCTTGAAGGCTCCATTGTCATCGGGTAAATTGTCAAGACGCTTAAAAGTTCCTTCTCGACCTAGTGTCCACGTACCCCATTGAGCCCTGGCCCCTGCCCAGTGATGGCACAAGGCCGCCCGCTGTCCTCCTCAGGGAACAGGATGTGTCGTTGCTTACCAATTAATCAGAGAGTCAGCAAAGCAAAAGGTACTAAAAGTTGTGGTCACAATTAAAAAATAACTTTTAATGTTTAAATTTATAAAAAGATATTATACCACACACCATAAATGGTTGTAAAACCAACCAACTGATTGGAGCTAGTATTTAAGCTCCTATTACTACCCAGTCAAGGACACTGTATAACCCTTAGCTAAGAGGTATTGTGAGGCGGATTGGTGCCCCCCCCTGTCGCTGGACAACTGTGCCCTTTGTAGAAGCCCATGTAGGCCGGGATAGTGGGTTTAAAATTGCTGGACAACAAGGTTCAACATGTGAGCCATACAAGGCACATGTGTCACATTGCCCCGGCGAAGGGCCGCACCCAGGTTTGCAGCATAGTCGCACACGGCCTTCCCTGGCTGCAGGTTGAGTTGAGACAACCATTTATGAAACTCGGTCTCCAGAGCTGACCACAACTCCTCAGCTATGTGACTCACATTTCCCAGATATTTCAAAGTAAAGACCGCCTGATGACGCTGAGCTCTGCTGCCAGCATAGTAAGGAGGTGTGCGGGATTCCTTGTGTGCAGTTACAATGCGGGTGGCCTTACCAGACAGGCTTTGGGCGGATGTGGAGGACGGAGACGAGCTTGAGGAGGTAGAAGCAGTGGAGGACCTTCTACATACAGAGGATTGACACACAACTCGTGGAGATGGCAAGACTTGTACAGCAGACCCTTCTCCATCTCACACCATAGTTACCCAGTGCACAGTCAGCAACATGTAATGCCCCTGTCCGTGCTTACTGGTCCAAGTATCTGTGGTGAAAAGCACCATGTCACACACAGAGTTTCTCACGGAAGCGATGAAGTTGTGTGCGACATGCTGGTGTAGCGCAGGCACACCTTTCTTGGAGAAGTAGTGGCCACTGGGCATCTGGTACTGGGACACAGACAAAAATAAGGTCTTGAAAATCCTCTGTGTCCACCAGGCGGAAAGGCAGCATTTCTGTAGCCAACAGCTTGCAGATGCTGAAATTCAACCTCTTAGCTTTGTCATGGCTAGGAGAAAATGGTCTTTTACTTGTCCACATCTGAGGGACTGAGGGGTGGCTGCTGTGCTGAGATGGCGTTGAGTAGGGTGTCCCTGGCAAACTGCTGGTCTATGAGGAAGGTGCATGCGGAGACATAATGTTGCCTTCATCCAAAGGTGGTGCTCTCGATGTCTGAGAGAGCTCAACACCAGCAGCTGTTTCCACTTCCAAAACAGCTGATGACCTGCCAATCACACTGCCTGTTGTGGGTAAAGAGGTGGAAGGTCTGCCTCCAAAAGCATGTGTGACTACTGTCCCCACAGTCACAGAGTATGAAGAGCATGCGGATGCACTTGATGGGGCAGACAGTGGTTGGCCTGTCACACTAGGCTGCATTGTAGCACAGTGAGCTTCCCACTGCGACTTATGCTTCATATCCATGTGACGGTTCATGGACGAAGTACTCAAACTAGTGAGTTTTTGTCCTCTACTTAGAGATTGGTGACAAATCTTACAGATGATATGAGTTGGGAGATCCTTTTGCGATGTCAAAAAAGGCCCAGGCTAGGCAAGGCTTAGAGCCCATGCGACCTGCAGAGCCACTACGACTTCTGCTCAGAGGCAGAGTTGTGGCTGAGGATGCAGTTGTTGACGTGCTTCCAGTACTCCATTTCTGTCCAGGAAGGTGCAACCTAACCTCATTGTCAGTAGCATCCTCCTCTACCCCCTCTGCTGACCTCATCAACTGGCTGACTGTGAGTTGACAGTAAGTGGGATCTACAACCTCATCATCACCCTGTGTGTTCTTACTCCCCTCGTCCTCAGAGCTAACCTCTTCCTGCCCTGACCGAATAGTAAAGTTGTCCTTCCAATCAGGTATTTGAGTCTCATCGTCATCTGCATGTTCCTCATTGTCTCCACCAAGAGGAGTTACAGTTTCGGAATGAGGGTCTACATTATGCTAAGAACCTTCTTCATCTGGGCATGAATCCGACTCACAAAGCTTCTGGGCATCAGTGCAGATCATTTCCTTGTCTGGACTCACTGCAGATTTGGAGCAGACCTCTGATCCCCAGGCTATCGTGTGACTGAACAGCTCTGCAGACTCAACCATCTCTGTTACCCCCATAGTCAGAAGGGCGGGTGGAGACTTGAGAGCTGGTAAGAAGCAAGTGCGATTAGGGTGACACCTCAGAGGACTGGAGTATTTGAAATGTGGAAGTTGAGGTGGAGGAGAGGCCACTTGATGGAGCACTTGAGATCCATTCAAGCATCTGTTCTTTTTGTGCCTCATCTACATTTGGTAGTGATGGTCGTGTCCATAAGAAAGGGATCCTATCAGATTGTCCACGAAGAGAAGTAGACATCTTACTTTGGCTGAAAGATGGTCTTTCTTCAGCAGATGTTACTGTTGCTTTACCACTTTCTCCACGGACACAAACTTTTTTTTTCCTTTTCAACAGCATCTGGCCTTTTGCCACTCATTTTGTATGTGAACAAATTGGCAACTCTGCAGTTGTTTGCAAAAAAAATTAGAATGGAAATCGAGCAGAGCTGCGTGGCCAAACACTGCTACTATGCCCAAGGGATTGCCTGGGGTAGCTGCAGTACAACATTGGCTACTGGATAGACAGGCGGTGTAGCTTTCTACACAGCAGTGCTATACTACCTGCCCAAAAGGATTGCCTGAGCTAGATTTGGCCAGATGCTGTGAAAAACACTTGCACAACACTGTCACAGACCTGGCTGGCAAAAAATGCTAGGAACTGCTCTAATCTAGCCCTCAAAAGGGCTGAAATTACAACTAGCCCCTACTCCCTAAACCTATCTCTCTATTAAAAACTTTATAGCACCCACAGTAGCAGTAGCGGTGAGGTGACTGACACACAACTGCAGCACTGAGGTAATGGCAGCGATGGGGAAAAATGTCCGGGTCTTATAGGGCAAGGACATGTAACATACACAGCCAATGACACATGCCCTTGCTTGTGTGCAAAAAATTTACTTTGCTGTGTGTGTGTGTGTGTGTGTGTGTGTGTGTGATTGGCTGACAGCCTACACCGCCCCACTGTACATGCGCTTAGGAAAAAAAAGAGAAAAAAAAAAAAAAAGAAAAGAAGATTGCCATTATTTCAGCAGCACTGATCTAAACCCCACCCCTCCGCACACTATACACTGATTAGGCTGAGGCCACACGGGTATCTACTGTGATCCCCTCGCATGACACTGGGCTCACGCTGGCAGTGCAGCAGAGCCAAGTGTCATACGAGTTTCCCTGTGACTGAGATCCGTTTGTGCGAGCAGACATCAGCTGTGGGGGGCGGGCTGGTGCTGAGGAGGGGCGAGCCGGCACGGAGTAGGAGAGGGAGGGATTTCTCTCCCTCTCTCCTCCTTTGCCGGCTATTGCCATTCTCGCCCTGCACTCGCGGTATACCGATGTACCGCGAGTGCAGTGGGATTTCTCTCGCTCCATTGACTTGAATGGGTGCGAAAGAAACAATGATCGCTTTACACTTACTGTGAAAAGCCAGTTACGCTTTTGGTGATTGAACAGTTATCGAACATAACCTCGAACTGTCGAACTTGAAGCTAATTGTTCGCGTTCGTCGAACGACTCGAACATCGCCTAAAACCGGTCGAATTTGAGACTGGCGAAGAGTTCGATTCTCTAATCTCATCTCTAATAGGGACCTTATCAGCAGATTCAGCAGCACAGAAGGGAGAGAAGGGAGATTCCTTCAGTAAGATACCAGGATTCCAGGAAGGTGACAGCATCATTATCCTCCGCTTTCTCTTATTGGTCCTTCATAAAAGATTATACTTTTCTCCACAAGATATTTTAAGTTGTCAGCACATTCTATGTTTGCTGTTATTTGGTTTTATAGGTTAGAGATTTTGGCAGCTAAAGGTCAACATTTTCTAATTCCTGAGGTTTGGGTGGACACTCCAGCCTGTAAGCTCTGTCCGAAATGGATCTCATTACAAAAAGAAAAAAAAAAAAAAAGGGTTATCAATGGCCAATCCAATGGGGGCAGTGTTAGATCTAGAAGTATGTAGTGACGTATTGGCAGTATGGTGACTGTGGTTGTGATATGGCTGAACTTCACAGGTGATAAAGCAGCCTCAGCCGGTGTCTGAGAAGAATCTGTGACTTCTCTGCATTTAGTGGTCACTACTCACCTGTGCGGTTATCTGTAGGAATCTCTTCATTCCACCACTCATCGCCCGTCACATATGTCTCTGTAGTATTAATATGGGTCAGATCTTCACCCTGAAATAAATATTGGAAAAGTTACAGACAAATGATGAAATTGCATCTATGATCAGCTCTGATCTTGCCATCAAGCGTTCTCATTACACAAGTATAAAACATATAATACTGGTGGATAAATCAAGACTGAACACAAGACCTTCACAGCCGTCTACACATCATAGGGCAGATTTCATGACACCTTCTCTCCATCTACCTGATGATCCTGAAGAGCATTGGGATTGCCTTCTGAACAATCCTGTGGAAGAAGAGGATGGGGACAGCTCTCTGGTGTTGTCCAGTCACTTGATAGAACTGGAGGAAACACATACAGGGACTGAATTTATTCTTCACATTCAGAAAGTTATAGGCCGTGTGTATTTAGTCCTTTCTATTACCTGGTGAGGGGGGCTGGAGATCCTCCATCAGAACTAAATACTCCCACTCCTCCATGGAGCAATAGACTGTGTAATTCTGACACCTAATAGGAACCTGACACATACAATGATACCGTCATTATTGATGAGTCAAACCGTGAGTAATAGAGCTCGCCGAATCAGCACTGGGAATAAATAATAATTAAATTAAAAAAATAATAATTGGGATCAGCAAGCGAACTTCACGCCGACCTTATCCCTTAACAACGAACCCTATTCAAGGCAATGGGGATAAGATGTTCTGTAAAATGGCTGTAGTAGGAGCATGTGTGGCTGGAAATGGAAGTTAAATGGTAGTAAGAGCAGAGTAGTTATACATACCGCATTTCCTGGTATTTCGGAGAGGATCATGGTGCAGTCAGACTCTTCTGTGCCCTCTAGTTAAGGTTCATGAATATTCTCTGCTTCTCCTGCCCACCCTCTGTGCCAGTGTCTGTGATTGGTTGCAGACTGTTATATTATACATGCCCCTCACCCTGTATCCGCATCTATAATTGGTTTTAGTCGGTTTGCAGTATAGTAAAATAAAAAGAAATTCTTTAAAAAAAATAAAAATAAATAAATAAATAAATAAATAAATGACATAGGCTCCCACCCTATTTTGGGAGACCATGCAGGTAAAACTATAGCGGCAGGCTGCAGCCCCCACCTGTGAGCTTTTACTGTAGCTGGATATCAAAATAGAGGTGGAAGAAACCATAGTGTCCCCCCTATATTTGATATTCAGCCATGGTAGAAAAGACAGGATGGGGCTAGAATTATCTGAATGGGAGGTGCCATGGTTATAGACCCCTCCAGCCTAAAAAGACGAGCCCACAGCTACCCAGAATTATCACATCCATTAGATGCGACAATTCGGGGCTTTACCCAGTTCATCCTGATTGCGCTGGTGATGTGGCAATCAGGGTAATATATGGATTTCGTGACAGCTGTGATTTTTCAATAAAGTAAGTGTGGTATACTTACCAATCTCCATGCAGCTGTATGCTGCTTCCGTGGCTGCTCATTATCTTATTTGTTTCCCCATGTCATTGGTTGCAGTCAGACAGCATCCCCACCCTGAGTGGCAGCGTATCTGACTGCTTTCAATCACAGGTGATGTGTACGCATTTCAGTGTAAAAATAAATAAAAATGTAAAAAAATTGGCATAGGGTCCCCCCCATATTGTGATATCCAGCACAGATAAATCAGATGGCTACAGGCTGCAGCCCCCAGCTGTACACTTATCTTGGCTCTGTATCAAAATAAGAGAGATTGAATGCAACTTTTTAAATTATTTACATAAAAATTAAAAAAAATTTGATACCCATCCATGATAAAGCTGACAGATGGGGGCTGGTATTTTCAGGCTGCAAAGGCCCATGGTTATTGGACCTGGACCCCCCCAGCATAAAAATAGCAGCCTGCAGCTGCCCAGGATTAATCGCATCTGTTAGAAAACTCTGGTTTGATGGAGTGTTGCTAAATAAAGAGTGTACTGTGTTTTTGTGCAATGACTTGTGACCTGCTCCTTTCCCGGGAATGGGATACCATACATCTGGCTGAGGTGCAGTACCTCTGTGGCAACTGGAACCTCAGAGGCGCCACAGACACCATGCTTCATCTCAGTTTTAGGGTGTAGGCAATCTTCTTATAGTCTAAACCAACCTTACGTAGAGCAAGAATTATTTTTTTTTCAGATCCTCAGAGAATTATTTGACATAACATGTTATGTTGAACTTCCAGTGACCAGTAGCAGCGTGTTTGTGAGCAACAAATTTAGTGTTCACACACCTACTCCACATTCACACCTAACACCTTGCAACACTAATAAGTGACATAACAGGGAGGGAAAATAGGAAATTGTGCACAATTTGGCCATATTTACTTAGAGGTGTACTCATTTTTCTTGCCAGCAGTTTAGACATTAACCCTTTCACCCTCGGGTTATTTTCCATTTTTTTCCTCCCCCTCTTCCCAGAGCCATAACTTTTTCCCTTTTTCTGGCAATATAGCCACATGAAAACTTAAATTTTTGTGGGACGAGTTGTACCTTTCATTGACACCATTCATTCTGCACCTATTGTACTGGTAAATATTAAAAAAGTTCCAAGTTCGGTGAAATTGCAAAAAGAAGAAGTGCAATTCAACAACTTATTTTTTTTTAATTTTAATTTACTATATGTTCACTATATAGTAAAACTGACCCAGTACGAGCTTGTAGATATTAAACATATATAGTTTTACTTTTAGCCAAGTCGTGAAAAAAAAAAAAAAAAAAAAAAAAAAAAAAATTGATATGCCTTTTGCACATTTTCAAAGATTGGGTATTTCTGAGCACGGTGGTACCAAATGTGTATTTGTGTCGCCCACCTGTAGCGGTTGCCTCAGGTACTTCTCTCCACCTCCAGGGACGCCAGAGGGTCTTCACGTGTTGGGAATCTTCTGGCAACAGGTATGTCAGGTTCACTTTCACAGGAGTCGTGACGCCACTCTCAGTTTGCGGTCAGGGTGGTGACCGCCACTGCAGTTTCACGAGCGTCTGGGGCTGATGGTGTTTGCAGTCTGGTGTTATGGCCTTCGGAGAGTGAGGCAGGCCCCAGGGGCTCGGGTGTATGTGCGTGGAACTACAGGTCGCAGAATAACTCGGACAGAGTCCAGAATGTCTTTCACGGCTTTTACTCACTTTTAGCTGGTTTTGTGAGGTAACCCGGGCGATACTGAGATAGACCAGAGAGAACCAGGTATCCTTCAGGCTGGTATAGGGGCGACTGCCGACTCGCCTTCCTAGCACTTCTTGCTTCGGACAGCCCCTAACTTAAAGTTCAATGGGACTCATCCAGGGAAGTCGCTACTGCCTTTTCTTCCCTTTCAAGCCAGTTTGCTGGCAGCGTGGACCAAGGTAGATAGCTTCAAGCTCAATCCTCCTTATGGGCCCCCTCGTTGCTGCTGATGCTCAGACTCTGTGTTGGTTGGGGTGGGACTTGTTGTCCACCCCACCAGCAAGTTTAGTAGGTAGTTAAACTTGAGCCTAGATCAGATACCATACACAGAAAAAATCTATTCAGAAGTAGATTTGTTGCGAATAAATAAATTTATTACATTTTATTGTGGCATATCCTTATAAACCAACGTTTCAGCATAATGCTTTTTTCAAGGTTTATCTGTATAAAACCAATAATAACAAAAAATATACATGATCATGAAAATATTTTCTCATATAAATAATATTACATTCAATATATAAAGAAAAAACGGGTATGCCAATAAGTTTACAAAAATGAAATAAAATAAACAAGAAACAATAGAAAAAAATCTTTGAACGAAAAATACCTAGGGATATAGTCACACAAGCTCAGGTAAAATTAATGAGAAGAGAGATTCTTGTGGAAATCTGCCGTATTTTGACTAGGGAAAATCCCTGGTGTATGACTGCAGAGAAAAACAGATGTTTAGTATACATACAGTTAGGTCCAGAAATATTTGGACAGTGACACAATTTTCGCGAGTTGGGCTCTGCATGACACCACATTGGATTTGAAATGAAACCTCTACAACAGAATTCAAGTGCAGATTGTAACGTTTAATTTGAAGGTTTGAACAAAAATATCTGATAGAAATTGTAGGAATTGTACACATTTCTTTACAAACACTCCACATTTTAGGAGGTGAAAAGTAATTGGACAAATAAACCAAACCCAAACAAAATATTTTTATTTTCAATATTTTGTTGCAAATCCTTTGGAGGCAATCACTGCCTTAAGTCTGGAACCCATGGACATCACCAAACGCTGGGTTTCCTCCTTCTTAATGCTTTGCCAGGCCTTTACAGCCGCAGCCTTCAGGTCTTGCTTGTTTGTGGGTCTTTCCGTCTTAAGTCTGGATTTGAGCAAGTGAAATGCATGCTCAATTGGGTTAAGATCTGGTGATTGACTTGGCCATTGCAGAATGTTCCACTTTTTTGCACTCATGAACTCCTGGGTAGCTTTGGCTGTATGCTTGGGGTCATTGTCCATCTGTACTATGAAGCGCCGTCCGATCAACTTTGCGGCATTTGGCTGAATCTGGGCTGAAAGTATATCCCGGTACACTTCAGAATTCATCCGGCTACTCTTGTCTGCTGTTATGTCATCAATAAACACAAGTGACCCAGTGCCATTGAAAGCCATGCATGCCCATGCCATCACGTTGCCTCCACCATGTTTTACAGAGGATGTGGTGTGCCTTGGATCATGTGCTGTTCCCTTTCTTCTCCAAACTTTTTTCTTCCCATCATTCTGGTACAGGTTGATCTTTGTCTCATCTGTCCATAGAATACTTTTCCAGAACTGAGCTGGCTTCATGAGGTGTTTTTCAGCAAATTTAACTCTGGCCTGTCTATTTTTGGAATTGATAAATGGTTTGCATCTAGATGTGAACCCTTTGTATTTACTTTCATGGAGTCTTCTCTTTACTGTTGACTTGGAGACAGATACACCTACTTCACTGAGAGTGTTCTGGACTTCAGTTGATGTTGTGAACGGGTTCTTCTTCACCAAAGAAAGTATGCGGCGATCATCCACCACTGTTGTCATCCGTGGACGCCCAGGCCTTTTTGAGTTCCCAAGCTCACCAGTCAATTCCTTTTTTCTCAGAATGTACCCGACTGTTGATTTTGCAACTCCAAGCATGTCTGCTATCTCTCTGATGGATTTTTTCTTTTTTTTCAGCCTTAGGATGTTCTGCTTCACCTCAATTGAGAGTTCCTTAGACCGCATGTTGTCTGGTCACAGCAACAGCTTCCAAATGCAAAACCACACACCTGTAATCAACCCCAGACCTTTTAACTACTTCATTGATTACAGGTTAACGAGGGAGACGCCTTCAGAGTTAATTGCAGCCCTTAGAGTCCCTTGTCCAATTACTTTTAGTCCCTTGAAAAAGGGGAGGCTATGCATTACAGAGCTATGATTCCTAAACCCTTTCTCCGATTTGGATGTGAAAACTCTCATATTGCAGCTGGGAGTGTGCACTTTCAGCCCATATTATATATATAATTGTATTTCTGAACATTTGTTTGTAAACAGCTAAAATAACAAAACTTGTGTCACTGTCCAAATATTTCTGGACCTAACTGTATATACATAGAGTCTAATATCAAAATGTTTATTTAACATGAGACCAATAGAAGACCCAACAGAGATATATGACTGCCTGAAAAGGCAATATATAAAAAACAAAAAGCGTGTAAAACGAACTGCATGTGCTGTGTCCATACCTGTAATGAATCACGCGGATCACGTCGCGTCTTGAAGCGATGTAATCACGTCGGAAAAGGAGGCTTTTTAAACCTGGCACCGCTAATACGTCACACTCGGAAACCCGAAAATAGCGGAAGTAACGAAACTGAAGTTGCGTCACGGTTTGATCGCACATGCATCTCGTTTTACATAGTAATTGAGCAGTGACTAGTGATGACTAGTGATGAGCAAGCACTAACATGTTTGGGGGCTCAGTACTTGTCAGGAGCAGTTGGATGCTTGGATAGGTGTGATTTGAGTATCGGAGTATAATAGAAGTCAATGGGGGACTTCAGCATTTTTTCCAGAAGATTTCCCAGAAAAATGCTGGGGTCCTCCATTGACTTCCATTATACTACTCAATACTCGTGTTGTGCCCATCCGAGCATCCATCTGCTCATTACGAGTACCAAGCACCCGAGTATTGTAGCTCTCGCTCATCGCTAATCCTGACTGTTTCATTGCTGTTTTCCCTTTGGAAAACTGATTGAACCTTCTCCATTCTTGATTAAGAGAAAGCAGGTTCCATTTATCTGAGAGGGAGTGTCCTCCATTTTTGTGTTGCAGGAAGAGAAAGAGAATCCTTCACTATCAGATTATCACTCAGAGATTGAGCCTCCTCTATTTTGTATGAGGTACACCATGAGCAGTGGTGTACCATCAATGGTGGCAGACCACGCGAACACCATAAGGCCTCTGTAAGACAAACTTGACATTGCACGTTCAACTGTTATAGCATTATGGATACAGATACAGTTGAAAGAGGGAGCATTAAGCAGTGAAGAGAGCTACCAAATGATTGAAACAAAGTCTGGAGCAGTGGGCGACCACAGAGAGTCGAGTATTTTTAGTTTTAATTCAATGAGTACATTGTGGGGGCTATTATACTATATAGAAGGCAATATGAGGCCCGTTATACTATTTGGAAGACAATGTGGGGGCGCTACGCTATTTGGAATGCAATGTTGCGTCATTACACCATATGAAAGGAAATGTGGTAGCATTATAGTATATGGAAGGCAATCTGGGGCCTATTATACTATATGAAGTGCAATATGGGGCCCATTATACTATATAAAGTATTACGTGGGACCCATTATACTATACGGAAGGCAATGTGGAGCCAATTGTACTGTTTTAAAGGCTAGTAGAAATCATTATACAGTGTGCAGGGTTGTTTTGGGTCATCGTACTGTATGGAGAGGTTTTGGGGACTATTAAACTCTAAAGACGGCCAAGTGGGGGTGGTCACAGTTGGTGAATCGTACTGTATTGGGGTCATCATGCTATGTGTGTGGAAGATACAGTGAAGGAATTCACATTGTAAGTATCATACTATGCTTTTTTGGGGAGAGGGAAATCTTGTTGACATCATACTTTATGGATGCAATGAAAAAGGAATCTAAGGGCTTCAATATCAGGAAAATAAAATTTGTAAAACTTTGCAAAAGTTAAAAAAAATTTGAGATATGCTCTTCTGTAACCCCGCTGAATATTCATTTATTTTCTTTGTAGGTATGCCATTGACCTATAGAGAGATAAAGCCTCCTCCATTTTGTGTTGGAGAGACTGTCTACTGAATTTAGGTAGTGAAGAAACTTAGTAATTATGTGATAAACAATCATTTTGGATAGAATTGATTCTGTGCCACTGGTGACTGAGCTACACAGAAGACTTGTCAGACAGGTGCATCCCCTGCGGCTTCTCCATGTCCATTGAAAAGGAATGACATTTTTATCCCTGCATACTAGCATCCAGTGTGCCTCGTCCCGGTGGCTATTAAGCAATGTTTTTCTCTAAACTAAACCATGAACTTTTACACATGGTTTTTTAAATATTTAAAAAAAACATTTTTTTATATAAATGTGAAAATTCAGCCCCTTTGAGTCAATACTTTGTAGGACCTTGTTGCCACCAGCATGCTTGACAGTGGGGATGGTGTTTTCAGGAAGATGCGCAGTTTTAGTAACCATTAGATCCCAGCAATTGATAAGGTTAACCATTTACAGACCGCTAGTGACAGCAGCATTTTGGAAGTTTAAAAGGCCACAATCGATGGTAACACCAATCATGACTGAACAAGTAGGGTGTATTACGTCCTCCTGCATTATCTCATGGAAACTCTGATGTTTTTCAAATCAGTGAGATCAAAATTAGACATGCAGACTAAACCAGCTAACTTCACTGTGATTGGTCTTTCTGTATGGAGATCACTGTGTGGGACAGGAGTGTGTATGAAACGGTCACTGTGCGACTTTATGCTGTGAAGGTTTAACTCAATCATGTAAAGTAGAATACGGAAAGGCACCAAAATACATGTACATGATTTTACATTTAGTGGTTAAAGTGTATCAGGCGCTTGAGCCAATGAATGCAAGGAAAAGAAGAGGAGTTTTTGTATTTCTCTCTGCATTGTAATTTTTTTGTATTGTCACCAACATTAAGTTAAGGTGATCCTTTAAACTAGTATTGATTGAATTCTGTGATCCTACTGTAACAGCCATGATCGGTGACAGCTTCTGTCTTGACCAGGGCTTTATGTATAACTAATCACAGAAGGGCACATGCCTAAGGTGGCAGGAAAGATGGGGCGGCACTTTACAGAGATGTTGTCCACTTATTTTTTCTTTATAACATACATTTTACAGAACAGATAAGTGTTTTGATACCCGACAGAAGTGGGAAAGGACATTGGCAGAGTCTGTTACATAGAAGGATACCGGAGCACCAGGACATAGCTGAGACTGACGGGGGTGCTGCCATCATTGAATATCAACACCCAGTTCATCTGATTAGTGGAGTGAGAAATCAACACAAAGCTGAGTAGTGCAGAATATAGAATTTCTCTCTTCTGTAACTGCACAGAATTCTGATCCACGCACTGTCAGTCTGACTTACAGACGCTGCTATCCCCACCCCTCCTCCACCATAAAAATAAACAAACACAATATCATAAATATAGTGCACATTTCTTTATGTGAGTGTACGGTATGTGTCATTCATTATAGGGATTGTTCCTTTTCAGTAAATGTTGGTCCCTGGCTGAAGGTTCTTATATTTTTAGAAATTGCACTACTCTCCCTCCCTGCTCAAGCATTGAGTCTGCACGGGTCCTCCCAGTGTCTGGTATTGGCTATGGTGCTGATATGTCGTCAGCCAATCACTGCCCTCATTGGCTCTGAAATGAGCGTCTCATGTACAATGACAGTGCCATTGAGAGCACTGATATGATTGGCTGCATACCCTCAATTATGCCACCAGCAACTTGGCCAGTGACAGATGCCACGCCCCGGGGAAGCCGGGCTGCTCGAATCCGAACGGTCCGTGGCTCGAGAGGTTCTGGATCCGGGGAAACCGTCGACCAGTTTTAAATGAAAAGAAAAAAGTCCGACTATGCCACTCGCGATTTGCGGCCAGGGATGGTAGGGCCGCCACTGCAGGTTCCCACTGGGGATGATGGATGGGGGCAGCGTGGATGGTGGAGCCCTCCGCGAGCACGGCTTTTCCCCAGGGGTAGGTGAAGGATTAGCGTGGAGGTGCAGCACAATAAGTCAGTCCAGACATGGAGTGCAGTTTGATTGTCTTTACTTACTGGATTCGCGCCCTGGGGACGTGCTGGATCCCAGGTGTGCCAGTGTCCTTTATAACTGTGGCAGCCAACCTGGTGCCACTCTCCCATCTTTGCACTCTGGTGTATTTGTCGGTCCTCCCTGGCGTGGAGCACTTGGAGGTCCTCCTTGTGCCTGGGTCCTGCCGCAGGCAGCTTGGACTGTTTAAGGGAATATGTCCCAGTCCTCCCTTTGCTGCTGTTGCCTCAGACATTAGTGGTGGCAGAGGAGTCCTGGTAACCCACCCGCCTGTCAGAGGTAACAGATGGCTTGAAGTCCTGGTCTGTTCTGGGATCTGCATCCCGTGCGTGCAAAGTACTGGGAGCCCTGGATGTCTACCCCACAGGATCCCTCTGTCCTTGGAGCTTGCTCTCTCGCTCCCCAGCTACTTCTCTCCTCTGAGCGGCTGATCTTTCTACTCAGGTCTTTGCAGAGTCTTTGCTACTTTCAATGTGTAACAAAAGACTATAGCGCAATACTATAGGTGAGGGTTAGTACAATTTTAACATAATTTTAAATGATTTTAAATGAATGGGGACAACTTGTTATAAATGATAACAGTAAATGTGGATGAGTAGATGCGAATCCTTATCTGACCAGCGTATACCGCTGCTGAGATGGCGTGTTCCAGGATGGCTGAGTTGCAGAATTGCAGCTGATTCTTCCCAGTGGGTACGAGGACTTGCAGTGTGCTGCGGGCAGGCTTCACGGGGTAAGATGTGACCCAGTGGAAGGGATGCAAGTCAGAGCTGGCGTCTGTATCCAGGAGCCCCGGCCGGCGGCTTCCTTGGATACTTAGACACGTGCGTGTGGAGGACCGTGTGACGTCACAGGGCTCAGAGGACAGGCTACGGAATCCTGTAGTGGGCATTCCTTCCACTGGGTCACATCTTACCCGATGAAGCCCGCCCGCAGCACATCACAAGTCTTCGTACCCACTGGGAAGAATTAGCTGCAACTCTGCCATCCTGAAACAAGCCATCTCAGCAGTGGTCCACACTGGTGAGATAAGGATTCGCATCTACTCATCTGCATTTACTGTTATCACTTATAACAAGTAAGTTGTCCCCATTCATTTAAAATTGTCTTAAACTTGTACTAAGGGTACCTTCACACTTAGCGATGCAGCAGTGATCCGACCAGCGATCTGACCTGGTCAGGATCGCTGCTGCATCGCTACATGGTCGCTGGTGAGCTGTCAAACAGGCAGATCTCACCAGCGACCAGTGAACAGCCCCCAGCCAGCAGCGACGTGCAAGCGACGCTGCGCTTGCACGGAGCCGCCGTCTGGAAGCTGAGGAGACTGGTAACTAAGGTAAACATCGGGTATGGTTACCCGATGTTTACATTAGTTACCAGCGCACACCGCTTAGCTGTGTGTGCAGGGAGCAGGGAGCAGGGAGCCGCGCACACTGAGCGCTGGCTCCTTGCTCTCCTAGCTGCTGTACACATCGGGTTAATTAACCCGATGTGTACAGCAGCTACATGTGCAGAGAGCCGGAGCCGGCAGCACAGGCAGCGTGAGAGCTGCAGAGGCTGGTAACTAAGGTAAATATCGGGTAACCACCTTGGTTACCCGATGTTTATCTTGGTTACAAGCTTACCTCAGCTGTCAGACGCTGGCTCCTGCTCCCTGCTCGCTTCATTTGTCGCTCTCTCGCTGTCACACACAGCGATCTGTGTGTCACAGCGGGAGAGCGCCTTTGAAGAAAACGAACCAGGGCTGTGTGTAACGAGCAGCGATCTCGCAGCAGGGGCCAGATCGCTGCTCAGTGTCACACACAGCGAGATCGCTAATGAGGTCACTGCTGCGTCACAAAAAGCATGACTCGGCAGTGAGCTTGCTGTGTGTGAAGCACCCCTTACCCTCACCTTATCACTTTGTGAGTGCTATCGTCTTTTGTTACTAATTATCTCTTTCATTCACTCTCACACGGAGTGTGTTTACTATTAGCAGCTCCAAAGCTGATTAGAGCCTACACACAGTATGGCTCCAGACACTATCAGCCCATAGATTATCTCACTCTACAGCATTTAAGGTCCAGTCACACATAACGAGATCGTGAACGAGATCGCTACTACGTCACACTTTCTGGATCGTTTATGAGTCGTTGTTGAAATCGCATGTTGGGTGTGACACATAACGAGTTTATGAACGAGCATGCGTCCCGTATAACGATCTTTCAAATCGCTGGGACCCTGTCACACAGCAACTATGTTAACGATTCCAATCCCATTAGGGGCGTAGTAAAATGCAGTGAGTCACGTAGGCGTGCATTTGCGTCGCCTTTTCCATACCCCCCTCCGCTTTCATTGGCGGCCAATACTGCGTTCTGATTGGGCATGCAGGGGGCGTATCTAGCGGTTAAATTTTGGATCGCGTCACCCTTTGTCACTTCTTTTGCGCTTTGCTTTGAGATAGAACCTGCGTCTCCACCCTGATTCCTTCGTCCATTGTACCCGGTCGCTTTGTTGGTGTGTTTTTCGGATCGAAGCCGCACCTGCACCTGGAGCTAACCAATCGGTGCAGAGAGGGGCGCGGAAACGGGGACGCAACAACACGCCTTCGTGCATCTCATCTAGGTCGTCAACGAAATCATTAATAGGGTTTCAAACATACAGATTCATGCAGCCCAGCAGGACTCCAACGAGCCAAAAATGGCCCAAGCTGTTCGGCATCGATCAGCGATTTCGCAGCAGGGGGTGAATCGTTGGTACGTGTCAAACGTGACGAGATCGCAATTGAAGTCGTTCTTGCGTCACAGAAACTGTGACGTAGTAACGATCTCGTTTACGATCTCGTTATGTGTGAAGTGGCCTCCACTGCCCCTGAGCGCTGGTATCTCTTGTTTTATTTCTTTCATTGTGTCTCAAGATTTCTTCATCTTTCTTGACACTTGTCTCTTTTACTACCACAAACTTCTCTCCTCAACTCCTTCCTCTTTCACTTCCTTTCTCTGAATGACGACTAGCCACACTTCCCAGGTCACTCTCACCTCCCCCAGGTCTGGTCCCTCCCTTCCCAGTTGGCTGCCTGTTAGCTCACAGTGCCCAGCCCTGTCACCTGGCTCTAAGGTGGGTCTCCCACCTTGTGAGTGTAAATGTCCTGGTGTGTGTGTGTGTGTGTGTGTGTGTGTGTGTGTGTGTGTGTGTGTGTGTGTGTGTGTGTGTGTGTGTGTGTGTGTGTGTGTGTGTGTGTGTGTGTGTGTGTGTGTGTGTGTGTGTGTGTGTGTGTGTGTGTGTGTGTGTGTGTGTGTGTGTGTACACACTGACTACCACAGTCATGTAGGACCCGAGCTGTTACCGTGTTTTTGTGACACCTGGTTACCGCAGGGGCATCACACAAACATTGTAGATTTTCTGGTGGACCTGGGGAAGGGGAGTAAAACATAGCTTGCTTCTCTAATACCCTGCAGCTGGGGATATTAATTTATTGAAAGGGAATAAACCATTTAAAGAACATGTCCAGAATAAAAAAAAAAAAAACAAAAAAAAAAACTCTGGCTAAAAGTCTCAGTGGGCCCCATATGCACACATGCAGTGGCGTACCATTAATAGAGGCAGGCCACGCCACTGCTATGGGAGCCACCAAGCACAAGGGGCCCAGCCCCGTTGCCTGCGGTGCGTGCTTTCACTTTCACCATTCCCAGCAGCGACGGGCTGGGCCAGTCACCAAGCAGTTGATTAAGGCTGCTTGGGGCCGGTACAGTTTGTGTATCTGCAGACTGTCTGCAACAGAGAGATCCAGACGCCCACGCTACACAGCCTCTGTTGAAGAGGAGGGAGTGGCCAGGCAGCATTTTCTTCCAGTTGGAGAGCTGTGAGAGATGCCAGGAGAGAAACAGCTAATCAGGAGAGGGGGTGGAGAGTGTTCAGTACAGCAAGGAAGAATGAAAAGATGAAAAGGAAAATAGTGCAGAAGGAGCAGAGCAAAAAGGGAGAAGCGGAGAACAGAAAGAATAGAAAGAAAAAGCAGAGGACAGGATCTGAACACAGCCAGGAGGACCCACAGGAATTACAGCAGGGAGCCCGAAGCCACCAACATGATCTCTCATCACTGGAGCAGGTGGTCTGCCTGTAACACTACAGAAACTGTCCTGTGACATCACTGTGTGTATTGTCCCAGTACGTTACATCACTGTGTGCATTATCCCTGTGTTGTGACATCACTGTCTATTACTATGACATCACTTTGTGTATTAACCTTGTACTGTGCTCAGTTTTATTATGGTTCCTAAGGCTATTAAGAAGGTCAGAATCATTAGCATTATATGGGGGGAGACAGATGTGAAAGTTTTTCTTGTGTGGGGTGAGGGGCACGAAGGTGGACATTGCTAGTTTAGGCCAAGTTCACACACTGCAGATTTTTTTTTTTGAGGGGGCGGGGAGGGAGATTTGCGGTGTGAACCTGCTGGTCTTTGTGCAGTGGACTTTGCTCAATAACGGGATGGTAGTTATATTCAGACTTTTTGTGGTGATAATATTTGGTCATGGTGTGGCGGCATTATTTTGTTATGTATGGTAGTAATATTGATTTTAGTGTGGTTGGTGTTGTTCAGTAACACTATATAGTATGTGTTATTTGGTAATTGCATGACTAATTTGTCTATGCATTACTTAAAAAAAAAAAAGTAGATATTTATAGATTAAACTAGCTGTAGTACCCGGGCGTTGCCCGGGACAGTAACTGTCCCTCTGTCTCTCTCCCAGTCCCTGTCTGTGTGTCGCTCTCTGTCTCTTTCCTTGTCTGTCTGTATTTGCATCAGTCTGTCTCAATCTCTCTGTCTGTTTGCCCAGCTGTCTCTTTGCCCGGCTCTGTTTCTAGGTCTGTCTCTTTGCCCGGGCTGCCTCTTTGCCCGGGCTGCCTTGTGACGCCCTGGCAAAACCAGAGAGTCACACAATAGGCCCCCGCACAACACCATCACTCACCTAGGTTACATACAGCCGACCTGAAACCCAGGTCACCCCCCTCAGGGCAAGACAGGCACACCAGTTGGCTGGACCAGGCGGTTAGGGAATGCCCACCTAGGGGTCTAGACAGACCAGGGTGGGAAAACAAACAGATTAAGTTGTAGTTCAAGTTGAGAGAAGTGTGGGCTGGAGCTAGGTGTAGCTCCAGCAGAGGAGAAGTTCAAGTTGAATGGTGCCAGGGTCGGAGCCCTGGTACCTTGGCTAAGTGGCAGACGGTGGTCTCCGTCAGCAGGAGACGGGAAGACGGCTCCGCAGATCCGAGGAGGACTGGAGCAGAGTTGGAGCCCGCCGGTACCGACACCGGAGACCTGACCGGAAACCATGCACAGAGGGGGTACTCGGACCCTGAAGCCAGGACCGGAACAAACAGCCTAGCTAATCAACCGATTGAGGGCAGGATTACAGGTCCTGTCCCAACCAAAGTCCCAAAAGCAGACAACCACCCACAGATAGGGATAGGGCAACCGCCAGGGCCCATAGATGCCACGGGTCAGCGTCAGCGGGCACGGCTCCTCAGGCACACAGAAAGCCGGGAGCGGACTCCCATGTTCCACACTGGGAAGTCCAAACACACAACCAGTGCAGAGGAAGAGACGGCGACCACCAGCCCGGGTATGGGACCAGAGTACAACCAGCCGTGGCGGCCGACCACCAGCACCTTGGTTTACCAAAAGACTCGTGTGATTTATTTACTTGTGCGTAATCAAACATCCCTTGGTACGTCCGGGCGCGCAGACCCCTGCCATCGCCTTACCCTGCACAGAGACACTGGGCCCCGGGGCAACCATTCCTACCCACGGAGGGGTTAACATCCGGCTGCCATTACATCTCCCCCTGGTATCCCACAACAGCAGCGGTGGTGACCCACTTCACCACACACCGTGGGTGGTGTCACGAACCGAATACGGTCAAGGCCATACAACTACGTCCACCTTTTCATTCGGCGTGTCCGCGTGACCCCCGGGTCCGGAGGATCCCTCGAGCCACACAGCGGGTCCGGATCCGAGCAGCATCGACTGCTGGCACGGGGGGCGGCACATGTCTCTTTCCAGGGCTGTCTCTGTCTGTGTCTCTTTATCTGTCTCACCACTGACATCTTTTTACCTCACACATAAGCTTGTTATACTAACAGTTTATTTTGTTCCTATAGCAACCACTGACAGTTGCTATTTATAGCCTGCAGCTCCATTCAGTTTAATGGCTGCAGGATTTTTGTAGAGAAACTGGAAAGCACGGGGTTAAATTTTCCCGCCCAAACAGTCTATGACGTTCCCTGGGTCACATGGAGTGTCTTTGCAAAATTTCGTGATTGTAAATGCGATGGTGCAAATTCCTTTAGCGAACATACACACATACATACACTGAGCTTTATATATTAGATTATATTTATGGTGGCAATAAATGTATCACTAATTACTGTGAGACACTTTGGTGGGACTATTTTTTTTAGTAATGGTTACTCTGGAGTTCTTTGGTTTGTTGGCTGCGCTTGATTCCACTATTAACAGGCACTGCGGTGCACAGCGAGCGTCAGGCACTGCGCATCACACACGATCACAAAATGGGAGCACAGGCTAACAGCACTGAATAGATTGGTCCTCTGCAGACGGAGCCGTGCCCGGTAATAGTCTACTTACTGGACTGGTACATGAATAGCCTGGCTGGGATAAAAATTAATTCGTAATATACGTCCCTAGTAATTTGTATGTCCCCCCCATTAATTTGTATGTCCCCCTCGGTAACATCTAAGCCGGCTCCCAGTAACGTATATGTTTATTATATTAATATTTTACTATATTTTTTATTATTGGGTTGGGAGCACATTCAGACTTTGGCTATGGGGCATCATGATTTCTATGTACGTCCCTGCATTCAGGCATAGTTACACATACATATTTGAAAACAAAATACATAAATAGACATAGATACAGTCATATACACTGACATACATACATAGATAGATATACACATTATACATGACATATACAAAAATCTGATATGTTTAATATGGGGGAGCCTCACTCACCTCCCATGCTTGTCTCCCGGACATGTGGCTGTGGAGTGTGTGTTTCTTGAATCTTGATGCCTGCCATTGTGCACCGTGCATGACGTATCTATAAGGGATAAGCAGGTTACCATGCTAACACCCCCATACCAATCTACCTAAATAAAGACGAGAACCACGACTTTATTGCAGGAATGGCCACAGTTTTTATTTAAACGTATATATGTATACCAAAAACTCGTGGCCCAACATGCCACTCAATTGTTAAACTTAACCTTATACATATATACCCGTATAACCAGAAACCCCGATAGATCCATCCGAGAGGCCAACCATCATTCCTAACCCCCCGGCCGTAACCTCCAAACCGGCCCAGAGGACCACCTCGGCCGTGACCACCCGGCCCAAGGTGAGGGGTAACAACGTTCCATCGTTGATTACCCCTACCCAGAACCTGCGGACCCTCCGCCCACAAGTTCCCATCCAGTCCGAAGCCACTCCCCTTGAGCGACTTCGTACCAACAAACCGACTGTCGGTACTCCCAACCTCTCAGACGGACCTATCACCCCGCCACAGACCGGCCAAGTGACACCCTTACTTGGCCCGGGCCCCCCACACCCCTAGTGCTTGTTCCAGGCCATCCCTCAAACCCAACATCCATAAATCCAGACCCACATCAGTCAGATGAACCCCATCTCTCCTCAGATACTGCTCCGTGGACTCCTCCAATTCTCTATGCCGTACCACCAACCCTCCATTCCTCGCCACAAACCTACCAATTGCCCGGTTCAGCTTGCTCCGAGCCCTATTAATACGGTCCACCGACCTACCAAAACGCCACTGCGTCCGAGCTATGATGTCCGACCAAACAATAACTATGCCCGGGAACGCCCTCCACAAATGTAACAGGTCCAGCTTTATGTCCCTTTTCAACTCCCTTGCCGACCTTACTCCCAAATCGTTCCCACCCACGTGCAAAATTAACACATCAGGGTCACGATCCATACGGCTATAATAAGCCACCTCTGGGCGCACTCTACCCCAAGTCATGCCCCGAATTCCGAGCCACTTTACTCGGGCTTCCGACACCGACACTCCAAGCTGCCGACCGTCACGACGCACATCCGCCCGCAACGCTCACCAATACACATAGGAGTGCCCGAGGATCCACACAAGGCACGGACCTACAAAATACAAAAACCACGAATAAAAACAGCAACAGCACAAGAAAAATTACCACAAACCAGCATCAAACACAAACCAGGAATCCCCCACCCCTGACCCTCACCTGACCAAGTGAGGCCTAATGTACAAACGAAACCTGGAAGACTCCCACCTCCCAATCCGCCGGATACAATCCTCACTCAAACCCCACCTGGCGGCTTCCGTCGCCGCCCCTATCCAAAGGAGTGAGACCCGTACTCACGTGGCTCCTCCCCCACCCTTGCTAAAGCCATCTTCAGCACCGCATTGAATTGGTACCTCGACAAAGCCAATCCGTCCACATGTCTAAGAAAAACGCCAGGAAAACCGCCCCGCACCTTTAAAAACTCAGACACTTGTGCCACTGGGCACAACTGGTGCCCCGGTAAAGCAAACAACACTATTAAGCGCCCCCGACCCCTCTGATCCGTCTTCGAAAAGCGAAGGCGACATTCCACTCTGTCCTCCCCCAGCATTACATCCTCTAACAGCAACCCACCCATCGCTTGCTTGGTCTGGCTGACCAATTCACCAATGCGAAAGGCCCCAAAAAACGCCAATACAAAAGCTACTGAAAACAACACCCTCTCATAAGAAGACGAACACAATTCCCCCAAACACCCCACTAAACGAACCAACAATGGCAATGACACCGGCCGCCTCATGTCACGCGACTGGGCCCCCTTTCGAAAACCTTTCATTGCCTGCCGCACCAGAAAATCCTTAGTCGCGTCCCGAACCCCTTGCATCTGAAACAAGAAGGCCAATGCCGCCAACTTGCCACCAATCACCGAAACGGACCGACCTGCCGAAAAATCCCCACTAATTAACATCAGGACCCCCAACACTCGGCCCTTGTAACCCGACTCCAAAAATTCCCCTCTCTCCAACTCTGCCCAAGCTTGCCACACCGCCTGATATCGGCACCAAGTAGCCTCAGACACCGATCTCCTAATTCCCTCAAATGCTATACCGATGCCAGGTCCCACAGCCATTCCGGGCAAGGTTCTCCATCCGCGTCCGCTCCCGGCACCAGCTTCCTGAACCTGCAAAACTGAAACCGAGATAGCGCATCAGCCACCTCATTCCGAATCCCTGGCACGTGCCGAGCCACCACGCAAATGTTCAACTCCAAGCATCGCAACACCAGGTGCCTTAAATACCCCACAACCGGTGGGGGATTTTGCCGACAGTGCATTGATGGAATGCACCACCGCCATGTTGTCACAATGCAAGCAAACCCTTCTTCCGGAAAAAACGGGGCCCCACAACTCGATTGCCACAATGATGGGAAACAATTCCAGGAGCGCCAAATTCCTCACCAAACCTGCTTCCACCCAAAGCCGTGGCCACTTTCCCACACACCAGCGCGTCTGAAAAATTGCCCCAAAACCTGTCGCTCCAGCCGCATCAGTATACAATTCCAACTGGCTATTGGACAATGCCTCGCTCATCCAAAGGGTCCGACCGTTGTACCGGTCCAAGAACTCCTCCCAAACCAACAAATCCCCTTTCATCACTTTGGTCACTCTGACAAAGTGATTTGGAGCTTTTACCCCCGCGGTTGCGCTCGCCAGTCTCCTATTAAATATCCGCCCCATCGGCATAATGCGACAAGCGAAATTCAATTTTCCGAGCACTGACTGCAAATCCCGCAACCGCACCTTCTTGGCCTGCGACAAAAACCGCACCGACGCCTTCAAATCCAAAAGCTTCCCCTCCGGCAACCGGCATTCCATCTCCAGTGTATCAATTTCGATACCCAAGAAACATAGGGCCGTCACCGGCCCTTCTGTTTTTTCTTTTGCCAACGGAATACCCAGACTCCGCGCGATCCGCTCTAACGTAAACAACAACAAGGAGCAAACCGAAGAGCCCGCCGGACCCACGCAAAAGAAGTCATCCAAATAGTGAATCACTGAATGGACTCCTGCCACCTCCTTGACTACCCATTCCACAAATGTACTGAATGCCTCAAAATAAGCACACGAAATGGAACAGCCCATCGGCAGGCAACGATCCACATAGTATTCACCATCCCACATACACCCTAAGAGATGAAGGCTCTCTGGATGCACCGGGAGTAAACGAAAAGCTGCTTCTACATCCGCCTTTGCCATCAGTGCCCCCCGCCCCGCTACCCTTACCAGCTCCAAGGCCCTATCGAACGATACATAACATACCGCCGACAATTCCGGTGATATCCCATCATTTACCGACAATCCCGCCGGATAAGATAAATGATGAATGAGCCGAAATTTGTTCGGCTCCTTCTTAGGTACCACCCCTAGGGGGGAAATCCGTAAGTTGGAGAATGGCGGGTCCTGGAAGGGGCCCGCCATCCTCCCCAACTCCACCTCCTTCTGCAGCTTTTCCTTCACCACCGCCGGATGTTCCTTTGCGGACCTCAAGTTTCCCGGGCGAAACACCGGCGCCTCAGATTCAAACGGAATCCGAAAGCCCTCCGTAAAACCACGTTCCAACAACTCCGCCGCCCTAACATCCGGGTATCTATTTAAATAGGGAAGCATCGCCTCTACCCTCACTGGCGTCCTCCCTTTTTCCAGACCCCTCCCCCGCCTTTCCTTTTCCTTTCTTGAAGCACCTGGCCAGAGGGTGGGACCCTCCACATCCGGAACACTCATGTTTGAACCGACAAGAAGCCCCGAACTTACACTGTCCCTCGTTATATTGCCAACAAGCCCCTTTTTTCTGTCCAGCCGAGGACCCGCCACTCGCACCCGGGCTCCCGGCACCCCCTCGAAAGGGCTGAGCCGGAGCCGTCATTAACCGCATCCACAAAGAAATGTCCTTGTGGCCCCACTGGACACCCGGCCGCAGAGCCTTCCGTTGCCGGAACTGCCCATCATATCTCAACCACCCTAAACCGCCGTACACTCTATACGCTTCCCCTATCGCGTCCATATATCCAAATAGGGCGGAACAATGCTCCGGCTCCTTTTCCCCGATCACGCTGGCTAAGATTGCAAAGGCCTGTAGCCAGTTAGTAAACGTCCTCGGGATCAACCGATACCTCCGTTTTTCCTCATCCTCTTTCTCCTTTTTTGTGTCACTGGGTTTCACCTTATCCAAATTAAACTTTTCCAAAGGAAGCAGGGAAAAAATTTCCACGTACTCCCCTTTCCAAATCTTTTCCCTCACCTCCTTTTTTAAATGAACCCCTAACTGACCTTCAAAACACACATAAATTTCACTACGCGCCCTATCATCCAAACGCACAACCTCATCCTCCTTTTCTTTTTCCTTTTCCACCTCCTTACTCGCACCCACGTCAGCTGCCCCTCCAGCCGCCTGTCCCGTACCTACCGCCGAGGTAGGATCCCGTGTCGCAACCTCGCGCACCGTCGCCTCCGTCTGCACCACCTCCGTGGGGCCCACCCACGCCCCCACCGGGGCCCCAGGCCCAGACCGACTAACCCGTTCCGCAGACAACCCCTGCAACACCCCCAAAAGCTCCCCCCAAAACTCCGGGCCCGGCAAACCAGACTGACCGACCGCCCCCACTCCCTGCGCGACGCGTCCCGCAACGGAACCCCCGCCCCCACCCGCGCTACCCACAGAATACAACATTTCTGACGTCCGCTCACCAGGCTGCCGTTGCACCGACTCCGGACCAGCCGTGCCACGATCTTCCTGCTGCCGCTCTGTCCGTCCTGCCGCTGCAGTTGCTCCTTCTTCCTCGCCGGATTCCGACGAGCTGGCGAAATCCTCAGGGGGGACCAGCGAGGGGACAGCACGCACCTGGCGGCCATCAACCCCCACGGTCACCGCACCCTGCTCGTCCGGGCGACTCCTGCTGGACCTCTTCCTCTTTGCCCGCCGTGGCGCCCTGCCGCCGTCCTTCCTTGCTGACATCATGACAGACTGCTGCGCCGCTACCTCTCCTGTCGCTCTCAGTGGGCTCCCTCCCTGCCGACTGCAGGAAGGCCGTGCAGAACTTGACCTTCGCTGGGAACGCCCCCCAGCCCGATCCTCGCTGGGGGGGACCGTGATTACAGATCTCATCGCCGTCTGCGGGCCACTGTAACCCTCCTCTGATCTCCCCACGTCGCCGCTCCCATCCGCTCCAGCCCTCCGTCCTGTGTCTCTCCCCTGCGGCCTGCAGGGAGTCTCATCCGACCATCTGGAACGCCGAGCGCCACCCCCAGCCGGCACATCACTGGGGGCTGCTGTGATCATCGCTCCGGTCTGCGGCTGGGCAGGCCGCGGACCGGAAGTGGGCCTCGCCGAGGCTCTGCCCACCCCCGACCCGCGGGATCTCCGACGAGGATTCCTCCCGGTGGCCGGCAGCTCCCCTGGGTGAGTAGAAGGGCTCCGCCTCCCCGGAGGGTCCCCGCAGGGGCTCCTTGATCTAATTCTCCCCCTCCAGCTGGGGGAGTAGCGCTCCGGCGGTCGCGCCCGCCGAGCACGTAGCAACGGGCCGGGCGCAGGAGCAGCAGGCAGCGCCGCTCCAGGGCCACAGACCGCCGCCAGCTGCTGCCGCAGAGCATCCACCCTGACTACCTCGGAGGCCCCACGCACCATCTCAAGCAGCTCAGCTAAGGCAGCCATGGCAGCAGGCAGCAATACGTCCTGGGGACACAACTTTCCGGCGACAAAAGGGGAGGTAAACAGTACACCCCCTCTCTTATACCTCCCGAAACTCCCCACCCTTTCCTTGCTCCCCTCCCAATCCCCTTACAGCTCCCTTCCACCAATCCTATAGCCCCATATATCCCCTATCCATGTAAACCAAATTAACCCCTTCCTAACCTGGCACCCTCCCGATCGTCCTGGGGTCCGTTCACCCCTATGGGGTTCACTGCCCTTCTGCTGTGTCTGCTAGCAGTGACACAGCAGGCCCTGCACTGTGTCTTTAACTCTATACATGTGCCACCTTGGCAACATCACTGCTAGCAGACACTACTGTGTATACATCACAGAAGAGACCAGCAGGCATAGACATCCCTGGGGCACACACACACACTACAGAGGTGGGGCATACAACACTAGGGATCGCTGACGCTCCTCTTCAATTGTGGGACAGGAGTGCATTGCTCAATCACTCTGCCCAAAAATGAACTCCCTCCTTCAATGCATGTGCACGCAGTGTTCAGAAGTGAACGCTGTGCATGTGTGCTTGCTCTACAGGTGCGGATTTAAAGAGCTGGAAGCTAGGAAGAAGCAGCCGATGGCCCGAGCACGGTGGTCCCCGGAAATCTGCCCAGGGGTCGGTAAAAAAGATCACCACCTCTGCCAACGGCAATTAATCCCCCCCATTTGTCAAGGGCCCCAGCACTTGCCCAAATGGGGACTTCAGCCAGCATGCAGGTGTGGCGCCCCTGACCCGGTGAGGCGCCACTGAGTACTTCACCCATGCTGGGACAGTACTTCCAGGTAATCCTAGAGGCCAGAATGAGGTGTGTACGCACAGACACATAGCAACCAGGTCTCCCACACCTTTAGAGGGGACCCTTGGGTAGTCTCCAGAGGGGGGCTAGCCTTCAATTCTTTTCAAGGGGTGTAGTGGAGTTGCTGGGAGCTAAAGTGCAGAGGCTGTCAGGAAAGGAGTGGAGCGAGCCAGTCTGGTAGTGGAGAGCGGCGGTTGCTAGGAGACGCATATGCACGCTCACACTAGTCATACCCTGCGCGGTGTAGTGACAGTTAGTGGGGGAGAACGGTCATCGAGTGAGGACGTTGAAAAGGTGCTCCTGATGACTAGGCACGTATGGGGAACAGGTCCCTAGAGCAGACCCCGTTTGAACGACCTGCTAAACTTGCCGGTGAGGGGAACTACAAGTACCTCACCAACCACACAGAGTCCGGGTCTCAGCAGCAACGCAGGGACCCATAAGGAGACAGAGCCAGAAGCCATCTCACCTGGTCCATGCTGCTGGCACACAGTCCAAAAAGGGGAGAAAAGGCAGTTGTGACTCCCTGGATAGACCCCCATGGTACTTCAGGTCAGGGGGTTATCCGAACACATAAGTGCTAGGAAGGCGAGCTAACCTGTTACCCTCAGACTGGCCCGAAGGAGCCCTGGTTCAACCTGGTTTAATCACAGCAACGCCCGGGTCAGCTCACAACAACAACAACAACAACTGAAGTGAGTGAGGCTATGTCCGCACGTTGCTTTTTACCTGCTTTTTTGCTGCTTTTTCAACTGCAGCGTTTAATGCCAAAATGGTTGTGTTCTGCTTTTCAAGCAAAGTCTATGGGAATTTGGGTTTTTTGTCCGCACTATGCAGTTCAAACTGCAGCCTTTTTGTTGCAGAACTTTGGTCAAAAACTCAGCTTTGTAGCGCAAAACCCAAATGGCAAAAACAATTGACAGGTCAATTGTTTTTGCCATTTGGGTTTTGCACTGCAAAGCTGAGTTTTTGACCAAAGTTCTGCAACAAAAAGGCTGCAGTTTGAACTGCATAGTGCGGACAAGAAACCCAAATTCCCATAGACTTTGCTTGAAAAGCAGAACACAACCATTTTGGCATTAAACGCTGCAGTTAAAAAAGCAGCAAAAAAGCAGGTAAAAAGCAGGTAAAAAGCAACGTGCGGCCATAGCCTAAAAAGCAGTTGAAAAACTTTTGGACTGTGCCTGAGTTATTCCTGACCCGCTATCCTACTCACCTGAGCCACTGGGGCCTGCCTCACTCACGGGAGTCCACACCATCTAACTGCGGACCCCATCAGCCCCAGACACTCATAATATCTGCAGTGGGGGGGGGGGGGGGGGGGGTCATCCATATCCCTGACCGCAAACCGTGAGTGGCGTCACGACACAGACAAAAACTAACATACCTGTTTGCCATATTAAAAGAAGACCCTGTGGCGTCCCTGAAGCTGGATCAATGTCCCTGGGGCGACACACAGGCACAACTGAAGATGTCAATAGTTGGTTTCAGTGAACAAGTGGACATATGACATGTTAGAGATGAGTAAAATGATTTGCATCATTCTGGACCAGCAGCCGCATCTGTAGTCCATGGACACCAAACCAGAGGCCTGAGAGCTTCCTCTGACCTACTGGCATCTCTTGTGACTTTTCAGATTATTATGTAATGTGACATCATTGCTGTAGCACAACCAGTGTTGCCAGCTTGACTTTTTATTTTTTTTTGGCCAGCTTATGACAAAAATCAGTTACAAACAATTTTTTTGCCGACATATTGTTCAACCACAATTAATAAGTGATGCATGTCTACAGCCCATAATTCTCATATGAAGACATCAGCTACAGCAGTCACTAAATGATAATGTCAGAATTTTTTTTTTTTCCTTTTATAAATTTACCTTTGAGAGATAAAAAAAATATATAAATATATATATATATATATCTGTATATATAATCTCACAGACACTTCCAATTTTATTTATAGACAGAGCAGAAAAGTGCTGTGCCCAATGTGGAGGCCCCAACTCCAGGGACTCACCTCTCTGTGCTTACCAAGGCCTCAGACTGACAGGGGAAGATAGAGGAGCCATGTGTGACTGGGAATAAACCAGTGTGGGGTTATCTGGGAGGATAAAGGAGCACAGCCCGGGGGAGCCACACCCCAATGTATTACTACAAGAAAGCCCAACAAGCCCCGCGCTCCTCTAGGAGGACAATTGCACACACTGAGGATCTGGGGAGGTTTTACCTCAGGATTTGGAAGACAAAATCAGGAGTGGAACAATCGCATTTTTTTCTGCACAGATTTGTGACAAAACCCGAAGGTTTCCTGATCCCAACAAAGTGAATGAGATTCCTGAAGTTTCAGACTCATGTTCCTTATTTTCTCCTTGTAGATTTGATACAGATGTAAATGAAAAGTATGTCAGTTCTTTTAGTATTTCTGCTGTAGATTTAATCTGCACCAAAAATGCCTGGAAAAAAATACATTAAAATTGCTGCAAAAATGCACTTATGTTAGGCTGTGTCTTCCCTGCCAAGAGTTGCAAAAATTTCTGCACCAAATACTTGATGTGAGCACATATTCTAAGGCTATGTTCACACGGTGTTTTTGGTGCATTTTTTTGCCCTGTTTTATGCAAATCCATTCTAGTAAAACTCTGCCTTCTCAGTCCAAGCAAAATCTCTGAAAACACACACACACACACACACACACACACACACACACACACACACACACACACACACACACACACACACTGGGTTTTTTTTCCTGACTGAATGCTTTGCAAACTTCCTTGGGGTTTTTACTGCGTTTTTGAAAGAATAAGCATGTCCATTATTTTCAGCATTTTTTTCCATGTTTTTTTTACCCTACCAGTCATTGAAAAAGTGCAACAAAAATGCAGCAAAAACGCTATAAAAACCTCACTTAAAACTGCAACAAAAGCCACTGAGCCTCTGCTTCTGCATTTCCCACGAAGAAGCGTTGAAGAAATTGAGGTTCTTCTCCTTGTAATGGAAGCAGTGACCCAACTGAGTGGTAAACCTGTCCTTGAACTTTAAATGTCGGCATAAATCCTGTTGTAAACATTTCTTTTGTTGCACTATATGATGTCATTTGGAAGCAGGAGTTGTACTTCCTAATGTTGTCCAAGAAATGCTTTGATATTGCACTGGTACCTGTCATCAGAGACTTTAGGGGATCTGGTGGTGACAGGAGAGGTGGAAGTTTTATCTTGCCATTTGCAGAGCCTAAACCTGGCAGTTCATCTTTCCATTTCAGGGCACTGCAGTACATGCAGACCACATCCATTTTTCCTATCTGAACTTTAGGATGATCCTGATAGTTTATGTCGGACTTGTAACAAAAGGCAGCATGTTTCAAATCTCCAACCATTTCCTGTGCCCTGGTGGAAAAAATAGCAATTCTCTTAGTGGAAAGTCAGCCTTCTCTCTGCTGAGATGACTCATTGGCCCTTGAGGAAGCAGCTCTTCTCTTATCTGAAAACCTCGCTTCCCTCTCCTCAGAAAGTTCATTGGCTCTTGAGGAAGCCGTTCTTGTTTTCTTGTCTGCAAGCCTCGCTTCCCTCTCCTTAGAAAGTTCATTGGCCCTTGAGGAAGCAGCTCTTGTTTTCATGTCTGCAAGCCTCGCATCCCTCTCCTCAAGAGCCAATGAACTTTCTGAGGAAGCAGCTCGTTTTCATTTCTGCAAGCCTTTCTTCCCTCTCCTCAGAAACGTCATTGACCCTTGAGGAAGCAGCTCTTGTTCTCTTGTCTGCAAGTCTCACTTCCCTCTCCTCAGAAAGTTTATTGGCTCTTGGGGAAGCAGCTGCTGTTCTCATGTGTGTCAGCCTTTGTTTCTTGGTCTTCACATTTTTCATTGGCCCATAATGAAGCTTTTCTTTTCACATCAGCTGACATTCGTGCTACGGAATTCCTTTTCTTATGAGGCATTATTGTGGTAAAAATAGTCTGTAACTGACAGTTTCTTTATCCTCTCACATAGAGGTAATGTGACTGACATCGGCCTTTCCACCAACACACCCTAACTGACATCCTATTACCTCACAGAAGCTTTGTTATACTGAGAATGTCCTTTGTTGCCTATATTAACCAATCAGAGCTCAGATTAATTAACTTTAGCAAAATAGAAGCTGAGCTGTGATTGGTTGCTATTGGCAGCCTGATAAATCACCAGGCAACAGAAATCCCTCCCCCCTGACAGTATATATTAGCTCACACATACACATAATAGACAGGTCATGTGACTGACAGCTGCCGTATTTGCTATATAGTACATTTGTTATTCTTGTAGTTTGGGTGCTTATTAATCAGATTTTTATTTTTGAAGGATAATACCAGACTTGTGTGTGTTATAGGGCGATTATGTGGTGAGGTTGGTGAAATGTGTGCTGAGGGTGGTATATGTGTTCAAGCATGTAGTAGTGTGTGGCGCATTTTGTGTCTGTGTTCATATCCCCGAGTGTGGTGAGTATGTGGCGCCCCTGACATGGTCAGGCACCACTGAGTACTGCACCCATGTTGGGGCAGTACTTTCAGGTAATCCCAAAAGCTGGAATAGGGTGTGTACGCACAGACACATAGCAACCAGGTCTCCCACACCTTGAGAGGGGACCCTTGGGCAGACCCAAGAGGGGGCTTGCCTCCACATCTCATCAAGGGGTGTAGTGGAGGGGCTGGGAGCTAAGGTTGCAGAGGCTGTCAGGAAAGTAGGAGGAGAGCCAGTCTAGTCAGACCCTGCACGTGAAGTAGCTGTTAGCGGGGAGAACGGTTACCAGTCAGTCAGCCAGAAAGACGCTGAGGGAGTCAGTCGGTCGAGTACGGGGACTCCTGGTGACTAGACACGCACGGGGAACAGGTCCCTAAACTAGACGTCCATTTATTGATCTGCTAAACCTGCCGATGAGGGGAACTACAAGTCCCTCACCAACCATCTAGTGTCCGAGCCTCAGCAGCAACAAGGGGGCCCATAAGGGGGATCAAGCCTGGAGCCATCTCCCTTGGTCCACGCTGTCGGCAAACAGGCCAAAAAGGGGAGAAAAGGCAGTAGCGACTTCCCTGGATGAATCCCACGGTACTTCAAGTCAGGGGTTATCCAAAACAAGAAGTGCTAGGAAGGCGAGTTAACGGTTACCCTTAGACCGGCCTAAAGGATACCTGGTTCCACCTGGTTTAATCTCAGCATCGCTCGGATACCTCACAGAACATCTAAAAGCAGGGTTCCCCAACTCCAGTCCTCGAGGGCCACCAACAGTGCATGTTTTCAGGATTTCCTTAGCATTATATGGGTGTTGGAATCATCAACTGTGCAGGTGATTAAATTATCACATGTGCAATACTAAGGAAATCCTGAAAACATGCACTGTTGGCGGCCCTTGAGGACTGGAATTGGGTACCCATGTCTAAAAGTGAGTAAAGATCAGTTGCAAGACATTTTGGACTGAGACTGAGTTATTCTGGAACCTATTGTTCTACACACCCGAGTCCCTGGGGCCAGCCTCACTCACGGGAGGCCACACCATCCGATTGCAGACTCCATCAGCCCCAGACACTCGTTAAAACTGCAGTGGCGGTCCCCGTATCCCTGACCGCAAACTGTGAGTGGCGTCACGACTCATATTCATAGAAAACCGACATACCTGTTGCCAGAAAGTGAAGACCCTGTGACATCCCTGAAGGTGGAGTGATGTCCCTGAGGCGACTGCTGCAGGTGGGCTACAAAAGTATACCATGTCAGGGCCCCACCTTAGCAACTATACGGTATATACTCTTTGGCGCCATTGCTCTCATTCTTTAAGTCCCCCTTGTTCACATCTGGCAGCTGTCAATTTGCCTCCAAAACTTTTCGTTTCGCTTTTCCCCCATTATGTAGATAGGGGCAAAATTGATTGGTAAATTAGAACACTCAGGGTTAAAATTTCGCCTCACAACAGTCCAATTTTATGAATAGAAATTTGTAATAGATTTTCTGAGTTTGTCCAACTGATTGAATTAATTATATACATATATTTCTGTATATAAATAGTATTTTATGATGAGTTGATTTTTATCCCGACATTTCTTCATTTGATTACACAATTGTAATCTTTTTTTTATTCATATTTATTCACACATTATTGATCACACAATTTTCTTTTCCCTCTGGAATTGATTCTTTACTAATTTAATCTTCTGATTTGTCTACTCACTAAAAATGTATATGTTTTATTTATTTATATAGATATATATATACTGTATATATAGCACACCTCAGTCACTAAAGTACTACTTTCTATTTTTTTTTTTGCTTTCCCATACGGGTTTGAACCGAGGTGTTTTTTCTTTATTCTTCTTTTTCATGTTTTTCTTATTAATGTTTAACCCCTTAACGACCTTTGACGTACTGGGTACGTCACGGTGACATGGTCCTAAACGACCCATGACGTACCCAGTACGTCATGGCGAAATCGCGGTCCCGGAGCCCCGGGGAGTCCAATTTCTTTGATTAAACGGTAGATTCGGGAAGGAGGGGACCTCTGCCTGACCTCAGGAGGGGTGGTGCCTCCTCCCCGAACCTACAGAGGCTGTGATTGGCTGACAAACGCCGCTCAGCCAATTACAGTCACTGTAATTTTCCAGTCATTGAAAATGGCTGGAACATTTAAATCCAGCCCTGATCAGTGCTGCTGTAGCACTGGCCATTGGCTGGAGCTGGGTGATCGGTGCTTCACCCGCCCCCAGCTCTGATTGGAGAGACCGGTCTTGTGACCGATTTCTCCAATCAATGTGGATCTGGGGCCTGTGACCGTCCCTGGAAGCCGAGGAGAGCGGTCTCTGCGGGTGCCCATCGGTAAGTTGCTGCCCCCGCCGCCCACCCCTGTCCCCGATCGCCCTGCCAGCCCCACCGCTGTCTCCGATCGCCCCGCCAGCCCCGCCGCTGTCTCCGATCGCCCCGCCCGCCACCGCCACTGTCTCCGATCGCCCCGCCTGCAGCGCCCTCCACCCGCGCCCGCCACCCCCTCCGCGTGTCCGATTGCCACCACCAGCCCCGCCGCTGTCTCCGATCGCCCCGCCCGCCACTGCCAGCCCCGCCGTGGCTCCGATCGCCACCGCCAGCCCCGCCGCTGTCTCCGATCGCCCCGCCGCTGCTCCCGATCCACCGCTGTCCCCGCCGCCACGCTCGCCACTGTCCCCGCCGCTACTCCCGATCCACCGCTGTCCCCGCCGCCACGCTCGCCACTGTCCCCGCACTGTCCCCGCTGCTGCTCCCGATCCACCGCTGTCCCCACCGCTGCTCCCGATCCACCGCTGTCCCCGCCGCCACGCTCGCCACTGTCCCCGCCACCACGATCGCCACTGTCCCCGCCGCCACGCTCGCCACTGTCCCCGCCGCCACGCTCGCCACTGTCCCTGCCGCTGCTCCCGATCCACCGCCGCCACGCTCGCCACTGTCCCCGCCGCCACGCTCGCCACTGTCCCCGCCGCTGCTCCCGATCCACCGCTGTCCCCGCCGTCACTGTCCCCGCCGCCACGCTCGCCACTGTCCCCGCCGCCGCTCCCGATCCACTGCTGTCCCTGCCGCCACTGTCCCCGCCGCCACACTCGCCACTGTCCTCGCCGCCGCTCCCGATCCACCGCTGTCCCCGCCGCCACGCTCGCCACTGTCCCCACCGCCACGCTCGCCACTGTCCCCGCCGCCACTCTCGCCACTGTCCCCGCCGCCACGCTCGCCACTGTCCCCGCCGCCACGCTCGCCACTGTCCCCGCCGCCACGCTCGCCACTGTCCCTGCCGCCGTCACACCCACCTTTTTCAGCCGCTGCTGCCCCCGAATCGGCCCCCACTGTTCCCGATCAGCGGCCGCCGCCGCCTCCTTCATCGGCTGCCCCTTCTCCATCGCCACTACACCTCCTATCCCTCCATGTGCTGCAAGCCACCCTCCCACCACATGTGGGGGGAGGGTGGCTTGCAGCACATGTGGGGGGAGGGTGGCTTGCAGCACATGTGGGGGGAGGTTGGCTTGCAGCACATGTGCTGCAAGCCACCCTCCCCCCACATGTGCTGCAAGCCACCCTCCCCCCTCCATGTTCTGGGGGCCACCCTCCCCCCGGGGCCCCCCCTCATCCATGTGCCATCTCTCTCTCCCATCAGACTCTGCCCCCTTCCCCGATCTGCTGCCTGCTCTCTCCCATCCTCTTCATCTACTGCCCCCTCTCACCCTCCTCAATCTGTTGCCTCCTTCATCTGCTGCCTCTTCTGTCTGCTGTGATCCTGCTGCCTAGATCCATCCTGTAAGGTAGGTATCCCCATCTCACCTCCCTCCCCCCCCATTCTCCACCGCTCCTACATCCGCTGCGCCATTTCCCATCATCCATCCGCTGCGCCCTTTCCCATCCTCTGCCGCTCCTCCATCCGCTGCGCCATTTCCCATCATCCATCCGCTGCGCCCTTTCTCATCTGCCGCCCCGCCCTCTCGCATCGCATTATCCAGCGCAGTTGCTCACTTCCAGACTGCAGTGGATGATGCGATGCGAGACTCGTGCATTGCTCTCACGTTTGGCACTGGTCTTAGTGGCAGGCGCTCATATTTTTTTTTTTTTTTATTCATTTTTTTTTTTTTTTTTACTGATGTCTGTATTTTTTATTTCGCCAAACTAATTTTTTTGTATGGGGAGTCTAGTTTCCAAAATGGGATCACATGTGGGGGAGCACCATTGTTTAGGCACCTCAGGGGGTCTCCAAATGCAACATGGCGTCTGCTAATAATTCCAATCAATTTTACTGTGAAATGGCGCTCCTTCTCTTCTGAGCCCCGCCGTACGCCCAAACAATTGATTTCCACCACATATGTGGTACCTGTGTACTCAGGAGAAATTTCACAATACATTTTATGGTGCATTTTTTCCTGATACCCTTGTGAAAAAAAGCTACCTGTTTGAAAAACCAATTTTGTGGTAAAAAAAAGAATAAAATATTTTCACGGCTGAACATTACAAACGTTTGTGAAGCCTCCAGGGGTTCAAAGTGCTCACTAAACAGCTACATAAATTCCATGAGGGGTCTAGTTTCCAAAATGGGGTCAATTGTGGGGAAGCTCCATTGTTTAGGCACTTCAGGGGGGTCTCCAAACGCAACATGGCGTCCGCTAATAATTCCAACCAATTTTGCTGTGAAATGGCGCTCTTTGCCTTCCGAGTCCTGCTGTGTGCCCAAACATTTGATTTCCACCACATATGAGGTATCTGCGTACTCAGGAGAAAATGCACAATACATTTTATGGTGCATTTTTTCCTGATACCCTTGTGATAAAAAAAGCTACCTGGTTGAAGCAACAGTTTTGTGGTAAAAAAAAATTTTTTCTTTTCACAGCTCAATGTTATAAACTTTTGTGAAGCCCCCAGGGGTTCAAAGTGCACATCAAACATCTAGAAAAATTATTTGAGGGCTCTAGTTTCCAAAATGGGGTCACTTATGGGGGAGCTCCATTGTTTAGGCACCTCAGGGAGTCTTCAAACCCGACATGGCGTCCGCTAATGAGTGCAGCTAATTTTGCACTCAAAAATTCAAATGGCGCTCCTTGCCTTCCGAGTCCTGCCGTGTGCCCAAACATTTGATTACCACCACATATGAGGTATCTGCGTACTCAGGAGAAAATGCACGATACATTTTATGATGTATTTTTCCTGATACCCTTGTGAAAATACTAATTTTTATGGCTAAAGTAACATTTTTATGTTAAAAAAGTAAAATTTTCATTTTTTTCTTCTCCATTGCTTTGGTTGCTGTGAAGCTCCTAAAGGGTTAATAAACTTCTTGGATGTGGTTTTGAGCAGAGTGAGGGGTGCAGATTTTAGAATGGGGTCACTTTTGGGTATTTTCTGTTGCCTAGGTTTCTCAAATCACTCCAAATGTGATGTGGTACCTAAACATTTTTTTTTTGTAAATTTTGTTGGAAAAATGAGAAATTGCTGATGAAGTTTGAACCGTTCTAACTTCCTAACGGAATTTTTTTTTTTTCAAAAATTGCGCTGGTGTAAAGCAGACAAGTGGGAAATGTTATTTAGTAACTATTTTGTGTGACATATCTGTCAGATTTATGGGCATAAAATTTCAAATTTTGAAAATTTCAAAATTTTCGCCAAATTTCCGAAATTTTCACAAATAAACGCAAAACATATCGGCCTAAATTTACCACTGACATGAAGTACAATATGTCACGAAAAAACAATGTCAGAATCGCCAGGATCCGTTGAAGTGTTCCAGAGTTATAACCTGTCAAAGTGACACTGGTCAAAATTGCAAAAAATGGCCGGGTCTTTAAGGTGAAAACAGGCTGGGGGTTGAAGGGGTTAATAGATCTTTCTACTTTAACTTACTCTTTTATCTATTATATAAAGCTGAGTATGTGTATGACCCGCAACACACATCCGTTTAATTTGTACGTGTGCGGTACGTATTTGCACGTACCGGAGACACGTACACACGGAGACCCATGTTATTCTATGGTAGATGACACACACACACACGTAAAATCACACGGAACGTGTGTCCGTGTGGTAAGTACGTGTGTGCGCTTTTCTACACGGACAACATGTCCGTTTTTGTCCGGCAGCACGCAGGCACGGACCCGCTTTAGTCTATGGGTCCGTGCCTGCACGTACCGCACACGGAGTATGTCCGTGTTCAGCACGTTTCGTGCGTGTGCGTTTTTACACTAGCGATCTTATTTTTTTTTTTTAAATTAAATTCAGTATACTTACCTTTTTTTCTGCTGTTCTCGGTCATACTTACATTGGCGCTCGGTTTTTTTCTTCCCCCGGCTCATACCGCTCCCCGATCACCAGCGCGGCGAGGAACAGCTGTGCAGAGAATACGCGCCAACAATTACTTTGAATATGCCAGCCACTCATTAATCAATCTCGTATTCCCTGCTTTCCCCACCCACGGTCGCCTGTGATTGGTTGCAGTCAGACACGCCCCCCCACACTGAGTGACAGCTGTCTCACTGCACCCAATCACAGCAGCCGGTGGGCGAGTATATAATGTGCAGTAAAATAAATAAATAAGTAATTAAAAAAACCGGCGTGTGGTCCCCCCAATTTTAATACCAGCCAGATAAAGCCATACGGCTGAAGACTGGTATTCTCAGGATGGGGAGTCCCACGTTATGGGGAGCCCCCCAGCCTAACAATATCAGTCAGCAGCCGCCAAGAATTGCCGCATACATTATATGCGACAGTTCTGGAACTGTACCCGGCTCTTCCCGATTTGCCCCGGTGCGTTGGCAAATCGGGGTAATAAGGAGTTTTTGGCAGCCCATAGCTGCCAATAAGTCCTAGATTAATCATGTCAGGCGTCTCCCTGAGATGCCTTCCATGATTAATCTGTAAGTGACAGTAAATAAACACACACACACCCGAAAAAATCCTTTATTAGGAATAAAAAACACAAACATATACCCTGGTTCACCACTTTAATAAGCCCGAAAAAGCCCTCCATGTCCGGCGTACTCCAGGATGGTCCAGCGTCGCTTCCAGCTCTGCTGCATGAAGGTGACCGGAGCTGCAGAAGACACCGCCGCTCCTGACAGCTCCACGCAGCTAATGAAGGCAATAGCGCAATCAGCTGAGCTGTCACTGAGGTTACTCGCGGCCAACGCTGAATACAGCTGATCGCGCTATTGCCTTCATTAGCTGCGTGGAGCTGACAGAAGCGGCTGTGTATTCTGCAGCTCCGGTCACCTCCATGCAGCAGAGCTGGAAGCGACGCTGGACCATCCTGGATTACGCCGGACATGGAGGGCTTTTTCGGGCTTATTAAAGTGGTGAACCAGGGTATATGTTTGTGTTTTTTATTTCTAATAAAGGATTTTTTCGGGTGTGTGTGTTTATTTACTGTCACTTACAGATTAATCATGGAAGGTATCTCGGGGAGACGCCTGACATGATTAATCTAGGATTTATTGGCAGCTATGGGCTGCCAAAAACTCCTTATTACCCCGATTTGCCAACGCACCAGGGCAAATCGGGAAGAGCCAGGTACAGTCCCAGAACTGTCGCATATAATGTATGCGGCAATTCTGGGCGGCTGCTGACTGATATTGTTAGGCTGGGGGGCTCCCCATAACGTGAGGCTCCCCATTCTGAGAATACCAGCCTTCAGCCATATGGCTTTATCTGGCTGGTATTAAAATGGGGGGGACCGCACGCCGTTTTTTTTTAATCATTTATTTATTTTACTGCACAGTATAGACACTCCCACCGGCTGCTGTGATTGGGTGCAGTGAGACAGCTGTCACTCAGTGTGGGGGGCGTGTCTGACTGCAACCAATCATAGGCGCCGGTGGGTGGGGAAAGCAGATAATATGAGATTGATTAATGAGCGGCCGGCATTTTCAAACTAATTGTTGCCGCGTATTCTCTGCACAGCTGTTCCTCGCCGCGCTGGTGATGGGGGAGCGGTAAGTATGAGAGAGGGCTGCTAACTTCAGTCACTCGGGGGATTAGCAGTCACTGGTGAATCCTTCACAGGTGACCGCTAATCAGTACGCGGCACACAGACAGAGCCGCGGCATGACAATGAAGTCGGGTGAAGTTCACCCGAGTTCATTATCATCGCGCAACTCTGTCTGCTGTCAGCCGACATGTATCAACAACATTGTGCAACACACAAACGGATTTTCCACACGGACATTCCACGTACACATACACGGGCATTTTACACACAAACTCGGACATTTTACACGTACACACGGCTCGCATACGCCATCACACGGATGCCATACGTACTGGAGAAACGCCCCAAAAAAAGGAACACGGACCCGAAAAACGGACCGTGTCACACGGACGTTTTTTTTGCGGAAGTGTATTTTAGGCCTATGTGTGACAATGCTGGACTATTCAGGGCGTCACAGGGTACTGCACTTCCTGCCCTTTGGTGCAGTATTCAACCCCTCATGGTTCTGGGTTCCCAACCTGTAGTATTGCCTCCATCAGCATCCAAAATACCAACCACACCTCACACCACACCCTGTCAGACACACCAGTGGGCTGCTGAGCAGGAATTGGGCCGCCCACCTAGGGGTCAGGCAGACTGGTGGGAGGTGATAGAGCAGTCGGCTCCAGGGGAGCAAAGTGAGAGGAACTGGGGGTTGGAGCTCCCAGGAAGAAAGAGGAGTGTGTGGCTCCCTGTTTGTGACAGGTTGGGTCGCAGACGGTGATCTGGGCCCGGAGAAGTCGGAGACCCGGTTGCAGGCTATTTAGGCTGGGTTCCTAGACCTGGTCTTGGAGGACAGGAGGCATCTGAGACTAATAACCAGTCCGGGACCAAAAGCAAGGTAGGGTACAAGACCCTAGATCGGGGAGTAGCTTCAGGCAACCCAGCAATTAACCTGTGGAGGATAGTGACTTTATGGACTGTCCCCAAGAAGCTCAGAGATCAGGGGCACTAGCGCAACGAGGGGGATAGGGATTTCCAACCCAAGCAGCCCACAGAAATCCCAAGCGTGAGCCCTTGAGAGCATAGGTCCTCTATCCACAAGGAGGGAGCGGGACCCGAACAGCTTTACGCCAACAGGCCACAAGGACACTTTCAAAATTTGTGCAAGGAGGCAGGCTCCGGATCACCCGGCAGTACTACAGGGGACGGATACCCGGACGGGCTCCCCCAAGAGGGCAGCGGCACCCAGAGACTTGGTTTACCTTCTTGTCAGTGTCTGCTTTGCGGTCACACCATCACCGATGCTGCTTGAGTGAGTACATGAGTCTCCCCTGCTTCCAACTGGCCCTGCGCACCCCCGCTCCACTATCACACAGAGTCCCGGGGTCTCCCCTACCCGTGGAGGGAGCATCATCTGGCTGCCCCGCTCCACCTTCCCCGGGTATTCCCATCGGCAGCGGCGGTACTTCCTTACTGCGAACCATGGGTGGTGTCACAAACTCTTATCCCCTGTAAATAGCCCCCTTTTTATATTTGACTGGCCGCAAGCCCCCGGGTCCGGAGACCCTTGAGCCATAGCGGTGACCTCGGATCTGAGCGGTTCAGCCGCTGCAGGGGCGGCACATATGTATGTGTGTATATATGTCCGCTAAAGAAATCCGCACTGTCACATTTGCAATCACAAAATTTTGCGCAGACACCTAATTTGACTTAAGAAGCATCATAGACTATGTTTAGAGGGGAAACTGTAACCCCGCGCTTTACAGTTATTCGCCAAAAAATCTGCTTACATTAAAATCAATTTAGCTGGGAGCTACAGGTCATTCATAGGAACACTGATTGGTTGATATAGGCAATGAAGGACATTCTCAGTATGAGGCAGGAGTTCCACTTGCATATGACTCGTGCAAGTCTCGCATCGCATCACCCAGCACAGCCTGACACTTTTAGGACATGAGCGTGCAGCTGCATAGAAATACATGCAGCCGACCCGCTCCTGTCAGTAGAGTGTGTGGCCATGCTGGGTGATGCGATGCGAGACTCGCATAAATCATACGCCAATGGAACTAGAGCCTAAGACAGCTTATTTGTGAGGTAATATGATTTTAGTGGAGACACTGAGACACATAGACTGAGGCACACACACTGAGAGACACACAGACACATACACAGAGACACTGACACACACAGAGACACAAACATAGGGAGACAGACACATACAGACACACACACACACACACACACACACACGGTTGAAGACAGACACAGAGACACACACTGAGAGACACACGGAGGAAGACACACACAGACACAGAGAAACATGGAGGAAGAGACACAGAGAGGGTGACCGAGATACAGGGAGAGGGAGAGAGGCAGAGAGACACTTAGTTACTATCCTTGGCAACGCCGGGTACTACAGCTAGTGTACAAATAATTGTTAGATTTCTTGCCGTTATAGAGGAGATCAGCATCTTTATGTGACATTTCAGGTGATTACAGTCACCTGAGCGCCTCATTTTGAATGTCAGCATTCTAAATAAAGAGATCTACTCTATGGGCTGTGTAATATACATGATTGTTTTTTTTCCTGAAGAAGGAGTCATACGGCTCCAAAATGTGTAGAACAATCAAATCAGATGTCTTAATTTCCATTGATCTTCAGTGATATTCTTCTGGCAGCGAGGATTAACCCTTTCCTTCCATGCACTTCATCATGTTGACTTTAAATAAGTTAAAGGTGAACATACATACTGTTGTCATTCACAACTAAATATAAAACAACTAGAGATGAACGAACTAAAAATAATTAGGTTCGCCGAAGTCACATGGGCAAAAACAAAAAAAATCAGGATCAGCGAGAAAACATGACTCCAAACTTAACTCAAACAACAAAACCCATATATGTCAATGGGAACGAGATGTTCGGGCTGTAAAATGGCCGTAGTAAGCGCTAGAGAACTGTGGTGGAAGTTAAATGGTAGGTATTTATACACAGTGTTTCCAAGAGGATCACGCTCCAGTCCTAGGCCCTGTGCGCACTAGGCGTTTTTTGTGCGTTTTTTGCATACAAAACGCACAAAAAACGCAGCGTGGAAAAAAACGCCTAATGCGCACATAGCCTAAAGGGTAATTTACATGCAAATCGCTGCCCGTGGCGCACAACCTTGTTAGTCCCCGTCACACGGACTTACCTGCCACGTCACTCTGGCTGGCAAACCGCCTCTTTTCTAAGGGGGCGGTTCGTGCGGCGTCACAGCGACGTCACACGGCAGGCGTCCAAAAGAAGCGCAGATGAGCGGGACGTAACATCCCGCCCACCTCCTTCCTTCCGCATTGCTGGCAGGACACAGGTAAGGAGATGTTCGGCGCACCTGCGGTGTCACACATAGTGATGTGTGGTGCCGCAGGAACGAGGAACAACATTGCTAATAAGCAGACAACGATTTTTGGTTTCAGGACGACCTCTCCACGGCAAACGATTTTGACCTCTTTTGCGATCGTTTAAGGTCGCTCGTAGGTATCACACACTGCGATCTCGTTAATGACGCCGAATGTGCGTCACAAACACTGTGACCCCGACGATAATTCACTAACGATATCGCAGCGTGTAAAGCCCCCTTTACTCTCCTCTGGGCCTGCTAAATAATGTTCATGAATATTCATTGCTTCCCCCATCCACCCTCTGTGCCAGTGTCTGTGACTCATTGCAGACTGCTATACACCCCCCCGTGTCTGCATCTGTGATTGGTTGCAGTCAGTTTGCTGTATAGTAGAGTAAGAATATATAACTAAATAATTTTAAAAAAGACATAGGCTTCTGCCATATTTTGATACCCAACGCTGTTAACACTACAGCGGTAGGCTGCAGCCCCCCTGTGAGCTTTACCATGGCTGGATATCAAAATAGAAGGGAAAAAAGATGTAGGCTCCCCTCATTTTTTTCTATCCAGCCACGGTAAAGCAGACAGGTGGGGGCTGGTATTATTGGTATTATCAGGATAGGAGGCACCATGGAGGATGACATTGTCGGAGCCCTGTTCATTTTCCCCATAGGGGCCACCACTGGAGCCAGGACTTGCAAAAACAAACTCAAAATGGGCCTCCCGTAGAGCTGCCAGGAGCAGCCTGGCCACAGGGGACTCCTCTCATTAGCACATATAGAAGTTTCCCATAGACTTCCATTTTAAAGGTTTTTTGATGATTTTGCGAAAGTGTAACAGGGTGAAAACGTACATAAGATAAACTTGTATGTTTGTTAATGGAGAATTGTATAATATATATAATGTGTTATAACTTATATTTCTCCATCAGTCTAATCTGCAAAGTCTATCTAAAGAATCAAGAGAACTCAAAGTTTGGAAGATTTGGAGCTATATGGGCTATAGATGGAATATTGTTATCCACTGCCATACAGCAGTATAAAACAGTATTTCTGCCTGAAAAACCAGATGATTCTATAGATATTAGGCATTTCCCAAACCTACTGATCCCATCAGATAACTACGGCGGTAGGGCCATATTCTCATTGATGCTGCATAAGAAGGTGGACAGTGTTCAGTTGTCCTACCTACAGCTTTAAATAAATCACACTCGATAGGTTTGGTCGGAGACCTCAAAGTTTGTTTGGAAAAGAAATTACACTGGACACAAATGGTAAAACTGCGGTAGGACTTTTATTGATTCTTTCACATACATTGATAATTTAAATTTATTGAGATGAACCCTCCTACAAAACGTGATTAACAAAGTCATTACTACAGGACTGGATGAGAAAGGGATTTATTCTAAAAGAAACACTACAGACAATTAGAATAGAATATAATAGAATATTAGAGTTGGAATGGACCTCCTGGGTCATCTAGACCAACCCCCTGCTCAAAGCAGGATTCACTAAATCATCCCAGACAGATGTCCGTCCAACCTCTTTTTAAAGACTTCCATTGAAGGAGAACTCACCACCTCTCATGGCAGCCTGTTCCACTCATTGATCACTCTCACTGTCAAAAAGTTTTTTCTAATATCTAATCTGTGTCTCCTCCCCATCAGTTTCATCCCATTGCTTCTAGTCTTTCCTTGTGAAAATGAGAATAAAACTGATCCCTCTACAGTGTGACAGCCTTTAAGATATTTGTAGAGAGCTATTAAGTCTCCTCTCAGTCTTCTCTTTTGCAAGCTAAACAATCCTAAATCCTGTAACTGTTCTTCATAGGACATGGTTTGCAAACCAGTCACCATTCTGGTCACTCTTATCTGAACTTGCTCCAGTTTGTTGATGTCTTTTTTTAAAATGTGGTGCCCAGAACTGGACACAGTATTCCAGATTAGGTCTGACCAAAGAGGAGTAAAGGGGGATAATGACTTCCCGTGATCTAAACTGTATGCTTCTGTTAATACATCCTAGAATGGTGTTTGCCTTTTTTGCTGATGCATCACACTGTTGACTCAGGTATACTAATAGATCACAGACTGAACATAAGTCTTTTTCACACATGCGGTTGGATAGCTCTATTCCTCCCATGCTGTATATGCTCTTTTCATTATTCTTGCTAAGATGTATGGCTTTGCATTTCTCCCTGTTAAAAACCATTCTATTAGTTACTGCCCATTGTTCCAGCTTGTTTAGATCTTGTTGAATCCGCTCTCTCTCTTCTCTAGTATTAGCTATTCCTCCTAACTTTGTGTCATCAGCAAATTAGAAAACAAATCTTGGCTGGATAGTTTTTCAAAAGAACCTTGTCTGATGAATGAAATTGTATATACAGGGGGTGTCTGTGTAAATATTTGTACCCCAGCATTCCGGACAGGGGAACTAGAGATGTATGAGAATATTTTATTGTAATTTCTCTTTAAAAATTGTAATAAAAATTTATGATTCAAAAAACTTTTACCATTTTTTATGTGGTCTCAAATAGCCCAATTTAGATACCAAAAAAGTATTAAAAATTACCAAAAGATAACAGAAATCTTGTTTGGAGAAAAACAGCCGACACTGAATCTGCTTTATTACCGAAAGAGGGAGGATTGGCAATTCTGAATTCACTTATTTATTTCATGGTAACAATTGCTATAGCCGGACTTACAAGGGCTGTCCGATGAACAAATTACATTTTACTGAATAGATCTTGGGGAAAAAATAAGTTCCAGAATTAATTAGATGCGTGAAAGAAAAATGTTCCTCTACTGAGATGATCTTACAGTTGTGCCCCTGCTATGTCCTGTAAGAATAGATTAGATATGGAGGGAACCTTTCTTCTCCCTCCTGCTATGTACTGTAAGAATAGATTAGATATGGAGGGCACCTTTCTCCCCCCCCCCTGCTATGTCCTGTAAGAATAGATTAGATATGTGTGCCGCCCCCACATCAGTAGCAGCCGGGCTGCTCGGATCCGGACCCAGTGTGTGGTTTGAGGGATCCTCCGGACCCGGGGGTCACGCGGACACTCCGAATGAAAGGAAAGTAAGTAATTGTACGGTGTTTGCCGTAGTCAGTCTGTGATGCCACCCAAAGTGTGTGGTGAAGTATGGCACCACCGCTGCTGTTGTGGGACACCCCGGGGTGATGGGATGGCAGCTGGTTGTTAACCCCTCCGTGGGTAGGGATGGTTGCCCCGGGACCCGGTGACTTGGTGCAGGGGACGGTGATGGCAGGGGCCAGCGCGCCTGGTCAGAACAGGGAGTCTCAGCATAGGGCGGCGTCACACGCTACGATATATCGGGCGATATGTCATCGGGATCTCGGATTCCGTGACACACATCCGGCATAGTTAGACATATCGTAGCGTGTGACAGCTACGAACGACTGTGAACGAGCAAAAATACTCACCTTATCGTGGCTCATTCACACATCGTACATTTTCAAAATGTCGGTACTCCTTCTGTGCTCCGGTTGTTCATCGTTTCCGAGGCATCATACATCGCTCCATGTGACACCCCGGGAACGACGAACACAGCTTACCTGCGTCACGCCGGCAATGCGAAAGGAAGGAGGTGGGCGGGATGTTACGTCCCTCCGCTTCTATTGACCGGCCGCTGTGTGATGTCGCTGTGACGCCGAAAGTCCCTCCCCCTTCAGAAAGAGGATGTTCGCTGCCCACAGCGACGTTGTCTGGGAGGTAAGTGCGTATGATAGGGAGTTAACGACTTTGTGCACCACGGGCAACTAATTGCCCGTGACGCACAAACAACGGGGGTGGGTACGATTGCTCGTGCGATCGCACGATAGATTGTACCGTGTGACGCTACCCTTACTCACGGTTAAAGAAATCAGACAAGTCCAGTGATTAACCAGGGTGCTAGTGGCCGGCCGCTGCGGCCGGTTGTACTCTAGTCCCCCACCCAGGCTGGTGGTCAGTGTCACTTTCCTCTGCACTGTGTTGTGTTGTGGTGGACTTTCCGGTGTAGAACGCGGGAGTCCGCTCCCAGTATTACTGTTGGGAGCCATGCCCACTGACTCTGACCCTTGGGATCTACCAGGCCCTGGCAGATGCCCTATTCCTCTCTGTGGGTGGTTGTCTCTTTTTGGGACTTAGGTTGGGACAGGATCTATGATCTTGCCCTCAATCGGTTAATTAGCTAGGCCGTTGGTTCCGGTCCTGGCTTCAGGGTCAGAGAACCCTCTCTGTCCACGGTTTCTGGGTCGGTTCTTCGGTGTTGGTGGCGGCAGGCTTCAACGCTGCCCTGGTCCACCTTGGATCTCCGGCTGCTGTCTTCCCGTCTCCTGCCAGACACAACCACCGTCTGCCACCTAGCCAATGTGTCAGGGCACCGACCCTGACACCTGTCAGCTTCACCTCCTCACTTCACTCCTCTCCCAACTCAACTCCAAACTTAACTCACTGTTTTTTCCACCGCGGGCTCTCCAGACCCCTAGGTGGGCGTACTCCATCCGCCTGGTCCCGCCCACTGGTGTGCCTGTCTTTCCCTGGGGGGGGTGACTAGGGTTTCAGGTTGGCTGTATGTAACCCTGTGAGGGAAGGTGCTATGCGGGGGCCTATGGGTGTGACTTCCTGGTTTTGCCAGGGCGTCACATATGGAGGGCACCTGTCTTCTCCCTCCTGCTATATACTTTATTATGGCTGTTTTTGGAAAAACTAGAAACGTAATATAGTCCAGAAAAACTGGGGACACTCCCGATATAATTAGATCGAGAAATATACAAAATATGTAGTATGGTGACCGCAGAATAAATACACAAAATAAGGAAAACCTTTAGTAAAAGTAGAATTTTATTAAAAAAAGTCCTAAAAAAGGGGACAATACATTGGGTATACATAAGAAAAAATTAGGTCGATGGCGACGATACAAAAAAAAAAGTGACAACATGGAGGACATTTGAGAAATACAAATAATGGAGCAGCAGCAAAGTATATATATACATTATATATATATATATATACATATATATATATATATATATATATATATATATATATATATATATATATATATAAAGTGATCACACATGTAAATACAGATGGCTGGCAATAATGTTCACAAACAGAATCCAAATCAGAAATCTCTCGATAATGTTGTGGTAGAACCACTAGAAGATGGCCAAGTACAGGTACAAGCTGATCGCACATTTGTGAATGGAGACCACAAGTAACATTAGAAGATATGTCACAGAAGTGGATATAAAGGAAGAATAATATAAAGTCTGTGAAAAACAGGAACATAAGAAGCAATATCATATATATAGTGCCAAGGGTTTACCCATCCAAATGCTCAGTGACTGCATGTTAGGGGCCCTGAGGTTAATTTCACATTGGCTTTCTTATTCTGTGAGGTAAAACATTTCATTGCTTGACTTTAAGCAATGTTTTGCCTTAGAAAAAGCAGCAGCTGTTATCCTATGTTGTCCTACCTGTATAGGCTGTTTTTGCCCAAGAGAAGTGATATGATCAGACCATGTTCCTGCACAGTCAGACACATCCATTACACCATATAGCAAGGGCACATATACAAGATTATCTCATCACAGGAGCAATATTTTAAAACACATTTTATTGTGCGACTTCTTGTAAATTCAAGATCTATTGATTAAAATAAACTTTAATTTGTGGTTCAGCTCCTTAAAAGGAATGTATTAAAAGCAAAAAAACAATAGTTTATTACTGATAAATTGCAGTAGTAAGATATGGTTATCCTGGCTATCCAATGCCATAATGAGGGAATATAATGAGCTGACCTCTGCTCCAGCAAGAAGTAAATAAGACTATAGTAGGACCAATAAATGAATAACAATAGTCTAGTATATTCGAGGAGAGTAAAGAATTTTTCAATGTTCATTATACATAGGATTCATTAGACAAAGATAATTGTCCAATATGGATAATAAAAGGTTCCCTGAGTGTCTGAAGTGTAGGATTAAGTTGGTGACACCTATGATATATTAGGATTATGCTGTATAGTCATGAATAGTCATTTAAAAAAAAAATTGGATCACACCAGATGTTCCTACCAAGATGGAAAGGTTTCTATATGGAGAAAGTAATTTGCAATATGAGCATGTTTATGTTAAGTCAATAAGATAAAAAAGTTTGTTCGGACATAGAGATTAAAAGTTTTTCCCTATGTGTCTTCTCTCATGTCTAAAAAGGTTCATTTTGACTGTAAAACATCTCCCTCATGCTGAACATCTCCCCCATTCTTCCCAGTGTGAATTCTCTGATAATGTTTTACAAGATGAAATTTGTGCCTAAAATATTTCCCACATTCTGAACATGGATATGGCTTCTCTCCTGTGTGAATTTTCTGGTGTCTAACAAGGCTTGTTTTCATATTAAAACATTTCCCACAATCTGAACATGAATATGGCTTCTCCTCTGTGTGAGTTATCTGATGTGTTACAAGATGTGATTGTTGCTTAAAACATTTCCCACATTCTGAACATGAATATGGCTTCTCTCCTCTGTGATCTCTCTGGTGTCTGACAAGACTTGTTTTCTGGATATAACATTTCCCACATTCTAAACAGGAAAATGGCTTCTCCCCTGTGTGAATTTTCTGGTGTCTGACAAGACTTGTTTTTTGGTTATAACATTTCCCACAGTCTATACATGAATATGGCTTCTCTCCTGTGTGAATTCTCCGATGACTTACAAGATTTGATTTCTTGTTAAAATATTTCCCACATTCTGGACAAGAAATTTTTTTCTCCTCTGTACGATTTTTTTGAGACTCTGCGAGGGAAAAGCTTTTTCCAGATTCGGTACTTGAAAATGGCTTCATTGCTGTAAGATCACTTTGATTTGTATTTTTCCTAATAGTTTGTGATGAATCAAAAGATAGGACTTGTTTAAAAGGATCAGATGATAAATCTTCACTGGGAAAGGATGAAGAAATGTCTGGAAAAGTAGCTTTTACATATATTGTATCTTGTGTGATATTCAAGTCTTCAGATTTAAAAATGAAAATGTCTGTTGTCCTTCTGATCTCCTGGTACAGTCATCTGCCAAGAATGAAAACAAATTATTCTAGAAAAATTTTTTTTTTAAAAAATTAGAATTTTACACCATCTGTAAATAAACTGTTGATAGAAATCTCAATTTATAAAGAGAAAAACCCTAAACTGTTCAGAATGTAACAGTAAATCATGTGCCAGTAGATCCTGAAAGTATGTTGCCTTTGTTAATTTTGCCTCCCAAAAATTGGCATAAAAAGCCAGGAGTGGTGTATTTGGAGTATTGATTGGATTAAGTGGTGAATATAGAAAAAAAAAAAAAACATTTCACAGCTAGGTGTTTTTGTTTCACTGTTGTGCCATGTCAAATGAATAGAGAGAAAGATTTAATTTCACTGCTCTGATTTTTCGTTTGACTATTCTGTCATATATAATGAATATACAAAATTTGTAATTAGTCTGTAATTTGTCGACAGGCCGCCCACTAAGGTGGTTCTGCCCACTAACTCAGGGCACACCTTCCCGCTACCTCCAGCCGCTCCCACCCACTAACTCCAGGTGCTCATGTCCATTCACTTCCGGTCTTCGATACTGCAAGTATGTCAACAATGTAAGCCTTTCCTAAAAAGGACATTTGAAAACTGATACTGACGTAAAGTAGAACTAGGGACAATATTTATTAACCATTTGCTAATTGATATGTTTTAAGGTCTTACATATTGAGAGTTAGAAAATTACCAACTCTTCTAAGCTTTTGTTAAATGAATATTAAACGCAAAACAATAAACCTACATCTACTAATAAAAGTACACTGCTACATAAAATAAATAAGTCATCAACACCAAAAAAACTTTTTTTGTACTGGGAGGATACAAATAATCAATGATAAATCACAAGCAAGAAAAATCTAGTCGATAAAAATTAACTTTTATTAAATAAGAATTTTTTAAAAGAGAAACAGGATGTTTCAGGAAGGCAGACCCCCTAGAAGGGGTTAAAAATTATATCACAACGTGTTATGTTGGGAACACAAAACAATTTTACATAATTAGTGTCACCTCGTATACATGGTGTATATTATAATGGAACGATATGCTAAATAAATATATATAGTAAAACGAGTGTTACTGGAGGAAGCGCTACAAGTGCGAAACGTGCGTCGGAGAGGGTGTGGGACACTTACTTGCACTTCTATGATACCCCGTAGGTATATGTTTTGTTAGCCGTTTTTGTCATCAGCTGGTTGGAATGATTGCTTTTTTTTTTTTTATAAACACACTCGTGTTACTATATATATTTATTTAGCATATTGTTCCATTATTATATACACCATGTATACGAGGTGACACTAATTATGTAAAATTGTTTTGTGTTCCCAACATAACAAGTTGTGATATAATTTTTAACCCCTTCTAGGGGGTCTGCCTTCCTGAAACATCCTGTTTCTCTTTTAAAAAAATTCTTATTTAATAAAAGTTAATTTTTATCGACTAGATTTTTCTTGCTGGTGATTTATAAAATAAATAAGCTTAGAATCACTGGGATCAAAAGAAACATTCCTAATTAGTCCTACATAAATTGACATGATTGTCTGATTTGTAAAATGGTGCCTGGTTAGGACCATCAAAACTGGATGCCAGAAGGTGGGTAATACTGTATCTTGAGTGTTCACGTTTGTAGACAACAAAAAGGTAACTATAGACAGGAAGATACACTACTCCCCAAAAAACTAGGGATTTTTGGCTTTTTGATGAAATTTCAAGATGATCCTAAAATGCACTGTAACCTTTTCAGATGAACGTAATGTGACTCTCTCTAATCTTTTGAATGCACATGTCTAACTGCTCAGTATTTCACTACTGTTCACAAAACCTGCTGTTCTCTAACAAGGAATTTAAATGGCAAAATTCACAAGTTTTTGATCCATGAATCACCCAATGTGTTTCAGGGTTCAATTAGAATTAGTATGTATACAGTCCTCATCATTTAGGAGATCAAGACAGCACCTAATAATTCAACAACAATACCTTGCCATTGTGAGGTTTCAAGCAGGATGTTCTGAGATGGAAGTGGTCACTGAGTGAGAGTGTCATCAGCAGGTTGCAACATAGATACCCTGTTCCCTGATGAAAGTCAATGCACACTGAGCAGAAATAAAGGCTAATACAGGCAACGATGTTGGAGACATCAATGAGAGTTCTATGCATCAGCCACTGTTGGCCCCAGATGAACCTTTGGTAGTGGTGTTATATGCGGGTAGGTGTGTCTAGTCAATATAGAACTGCCCTACAATGTGGATGGTAAAGTGATGAGCTGAAACTACTTGAATAATATCATTAATCCAATTGTGCCACTGCATGAACAATGCAGGCTCAATTTAATCTTCATGGATGACAACGTTCCAGCTCATCAAGGTCATATCATTAGAGAATGGCTGCTGGAGACTGGGGTACTGCAAATGGAGCAGCTGCACTTTCTCCAGAACTGAATCCCATAAGTTTTCTGAGTCTCTGTGTAGATGCTCATAACTCTGTACCAAAGACCTGAGGGTCAACTTCAAGAAGAGTGGGATGCTATGCCTCAGCTGACACGAACCCCACTTGTGAACAGCACGAAATGTTGTTAAGCTGTAATTGATGCTCAATGACACATGATAAGTTATTGAGACATTGACATTTTGGGGAAGTATGCCCTCCACTGTTGGATTTTGTTTCTATAATTTGTTTGAGATGAGGAATCACCATTGCATGCCTCTACTTTAATGTCCTACTTTCATGATAAAACATCACTGTAACGTGACCTTTTAACACGTTCCATATATTTCACCCTTTAGCCAAATATCCCAAAATTTGAGTGAATTATCTAATAAATTAGTCTCACAACTTTCTGACAGTCTTCTTTGGTAATTATTTAGCAACTTGGCAATCAAAGCATATCTAAACATCTTCATGAGAGCAATTTTTCAATTTCACACTTTTGTTTTTTCCTCTCCTTCCTCCAAGAGCCAGAGTTTTTATGTATTTCCTTCGACAAGCCATATTAGGGGTTTGGGATTATGTTGTGGATGGAGTGCAGTTTTGACTGAAACCATTTATTTTATCATACAAAAAAAATTCCGGGTGGGATGAGGTATTAAAACAAAAAATGCAATTCTGATATGGTTTCTTGTTTTTATGTTCTTAATTGTATAAGCCATCTGCATATAAGTATGATTACATTGATATTAACTTTTTTTTTGTAGTTAAAAATAATCAGTTTAATAAAAACAAAAATACAAAATTTAGGGGTTTTTTTTTTTTTTTTTACTCTACTTTCTGGGATCTACAATAGTTTTATGTGATGAGCTACTACTAATCGGGATGAATTGCCACCGGATTACTTGACTGGTATAATGAATAGTTTAGAGGTAAAAAATGACCAAAGCACTCAGAACTTGTTGGAACCATAATTTCCTACAAATATATTTGTATCTACAAGTATATGGGTGCGGGTGAAACATCAACTGCACTGGGATGATATCCGAGTGCAGTGTGATAATCGCATCAGCTGACATTGGAGGAGATTGAAAGATTAATCCCTCCCTCACACCTGCAGCTCTCGCCCTCTCCTCCGCAGCTGCAGTATCCGGTCACAGTCGCATGACACTAGGCTCACGCTGGCAGCACAGCGGGAGCCAAAGATCATTAGCATATCGTATCCAATGCACTTACATCGAATGCTATATTGTGTGAATCCAGCCTAAGGGACGGAATCGACAAGGGAATTCTTGAAGACATATTACACAGTTAAAGAAAATCAAAGTAGTCGAATCCTAACATGTTTAATTAAAGTCTCCATTCTCTCTACTGAATGTCTGACATCAAAAGTTTAAAACCATCAGGGAATAGGAGACTCAGAGAAGGCAAACACCCCACAATCACACATAGGAAATATGTAGAAATAGCAAATAATAAAAGAAACAAATTAACATAAAAGTACATTTTGGCCAGAAAGACTAGACCTGGTCTTGTAGTAACAATATGAGCAGATTCAGCAGCACAAAAGGGAGAGAAGGTAGATTCTTATAGGAAGATACAAGGATTCTAGGAAGGTAACAGCATGATTACTAGAGGTCAGCGGTGTTCAAATCGAACCGTTCGCCAATTTCAAATTCGAGTTGTTTTGGGCGATGTTCGAGTTGTTCAACGAACTCGAACGATTTGCTTCACGTACGACCGTTTTGAGTTACCGTTTTCGATCACCAAAAGCACAGTTAGTTATCAGCTGGCTTTTCACTGTAATACTGTCAGTCACTGTTAATAATGATATCAAAATTCAGTGTATAGTGTGCAGGGGGGGGGTTAGATCAGTGATGCTGAGTGCTGAAAGAATGGCGATCGCCATTTTTTTTCATGACCGCGCGTACAGTGGGGCGGGCCAGGCTGTCAGCCAATCACAGACCCACACACACACACAGCAAAATGGATTTTTGCCAGACAAGCAAGGGCATGTGTCATTGACTGTGCATGTCACATGTCTTTGCCCTATAAGACCCGGCCATTTTCCCCATCGCCGCCATTATCTCAGTGCTGCGGTTGTGTGACAGTCACCACTCCCGCTGCTGCTGTGGGCTCTATACACTTAAAAAGTGCAATCAACACATCGGTTTAGGGATTAGGGACTACTTATAATTTCAGCCCTTTTCAGGGCTAGATTAGAGCAGTTCATAGCCATTTTTGCTAGGCAGGTCTGTGCCAGCGCTGTGCAAGGGTTTTTCACAGCGTCTGTCTAAATCAGCTCAGGCAATTCTTTGGGGCATAGTATCAGTGTCTGTGATAGTCAGTTACATACCACTGCTGTCAAGAAAGCTAACCCACCTCTCCATTTCTACTACCCAATTTTTAACTGCAACAAACAGTGTCCAATTTGTTCACAATCAAAATGAGTGGCAAAAGGCCAGATGCTGGTGGAAAGGAGAACAGGCATGTTGGAAAGGGAAAAAAAAGTTTGTGTCCGTGGGGTAGGTGGTAAAGCAATAGTGACATCTGCTTGCTGAAGAAAGACCATCTTCCAGCCAAAGTAAGATGTCTACTACTTTCCGTGGACAATCTGATATGATCCCTTTGTTATGGAAACAACCTTTTCAACTAAAAGGTAGATGAGGCACAAAAACAGAAGATGCTTGAATGGATCTCAAGTGCTCCATCAAGTTGGCCTCTCCTCCACCTCAATTTTAACATCCCAAAGATTCCAGTCCTCTGAGTTGTCACCCCAATCGCACTTGCTTTCTACCAGCTCTCAAGTCTCCACCTGCCCTGCAGAGTATGGGGTAACAGAGATGGTTGAGTTTTCAGAGCTGTTCAGTCACACTATAGCCTGGGAATCAGAGGTCTGTTCCAAAGCTGCAGTGAGTCCAGACAAGGAAATGATCTGCACTGATACCCAGAAGCTTTGCGAGTCAGATTCAGGCCCAGATGGAGAAGGTTCTGAGCATAAAGTAGACCCTCATTCCAAAACTAACTCCTCTTGGTGGAGACATTGAGGAACATGCAGATGAGGATGAGACATGATTGAAATGACAGCTTAAGTATTCGGTCAGGGCAGGAAGAGGTTGGCTCTGAGAACGAGATGAGTGTGAACACACAGGGTGATGATGAGGTTGTAGATCCCACTTACTGTCAACCCACAGTCAGGCAGTCGATGAGTTCAGCAGAGGAGGTGGAGGAGGATGCTACTGACGACAAGGTTAGGTTGCACCTTCCTGGACAGAGACGTAGTACTGGAAGCATGTCAACAACTGCATCCTCAGTCACAACTCTGCCTCTGAGCAGAAGTCGGGTTGGCTCTGCAGGTCGCATGGCCTCTAAGCCTTGCCTAGCCTGGTCCTTTTTTTGACATCACAAAGGATCACCCAACTCATGTCATCTGTAAGATTTGTCGCCAATCTCTAAGTGGAAGCCAAAAACTCACTAGTTTGAGTACTTTGTTCATGAACCGTCACATGGATATGAAGTATAAGTCGCAGTGGGAAGCTCACTGTGCTATGATGCGGCCTAGTGGAGTGGGCCAACCATCGTCTGCCCCTACAAGTGCATCCGTGTGCTCTTCATTCACTATGACTGTGGGGACAGCAGTCACACATGCTTTTGGACGCAGACCTTCCACCTCTTTACCAGCAACAGGCAGTGTGATTGGCAGGTCGTCAGTTGTTTTGGAAGTGGAAACAGCTGCTGGTGTTGAGCTCTCAGACATCAAGAGCACCACCTTTGGATGAAGGCAACATTATGTCTCTGCCTGCACGTTCCTCACAGACCAGCAGTTTGCCAGGGACACCCTACTCAACGCCGTCTCAGCACAGCAGCCAGCCCTCGGTCCCTCAGATGTGGACAAGTAAAAGACCATTTCCTCCTAGCCATGACAGAGCTAAGAGGTTGACTTTCAGCATCTGCAAGCTGTTGACTACAGAAATGCTGTCTTTCCGCCTGGTGGACACACAGGATTTGAGACCTTATGTCCGTCTCAGTGCCCAGTGGCCACTACTTCTCCAAGAAAGGTGTGCCCCTGCTACACCAGCATGTCGCACACAACATCACCGCTTACTTGAGAAACTCTGTGTGTGACCGGGTGCATTTCACCACAGATACTTGGACCAGTAAGCATGGACAGGGGCATTACATGTTGCCGACTGGGCACTGGGTAACTATGGTGAGAGATGGAGAAGGGTCTGCTGTACAAGTCTTGCTGTCCCCACGAGTTGTGCGTCAATCCTCTGGGTTCTCCATCTCCGCCCAAAGCCTGTCTGGTCAGGCCACCCGCATTGTAACTGCGCACAAGGAATCCTGCACACCTCCTTACTATGCTGGCAGCAGAGCTCAACGGCATCAGGCGGTCTTTATGTTGAAATGTCTGGGAAATGTGAGTCACACAGCTGACGAGTTGTGGTCAGCTCTGGAGACAGAGTTTCAGCAATGGTTGTCTCCACTCAACCTGCAGCCAAGGAAGGCAGTGTGTGACAATGCTGCAAACCTGGGTGCGGCCCTTCACCGGGGCAAGGTGATACACTTGCCTTGTATGGCTCACGTGTTGAACCTTGCTGTCCAGCAATTTTTAACACACTATCCCAGCCTACATGGGATTCTGCAGAGGGCACGGTCACTATCTGCTCACTTCCGCCGTTCACACCCCGCAGCTGAACGACTTGCATCGCTCCAGAAGTCTTTCGGCCTGCCGGTTCACCGGCTAAAATGCAATGTGCCGACACGCTGGAATTAGACTTTCCACATGTTGCAGCGACTGTGGCAGCACCGCCGAGCCCTAGTGCAATACGTTATGACGTATAGCCTGGGCTAACGAGATGCAGAGGTGGGGCAGATCACGCTGCTGGAGTGGTCTCAGATCAAGGACCTATGCACGCTTCTGCAGTTTCGACATGGTGACGAAGATGTTTAGCGCTGACGATGCCATTATCAGCATAACAATTCTGGTCATCTATATGATGGAGCACACTCTAAACAGTATTCGGAGTCAGGTGGTGGGACAAGAGGAAGGGGAGGAAGTACAGGAGGATTCATATGCGGAAGGGATACCAAGATCTACAAGGTCCCAGACAGTCAGCATCACTAAGGCGGCAGGCATGGGACGGTGGGTGAGAGGGATTAACAAGGGCGCATGGTAGCAGGCAAACTGTTGAGGAAGGTGCAGGAGCCCAGGAAGAAATGGAGGACGAACTGGCAATGGGCATGGAAGACTCAGCAGATGAGGGAGACCTTACTCACATTTCTGTTGTGAGAGGTTGGGGGGTGAGGGCAGAGGAAGGAAGCCTGATGCTCACCTCGCCGCCACCAACACAGCAAGGACTCTGTCCTCCTGGATGCGCAAGACACATGAGCGCCTTCTTGCTGCACTACCTACAATATGACCCTCGGATTGGACAGAATTCGAAGTAATGCTGACTACTGGGTTGCCACACTTTTAGATCCTCGGTACAAGTCAAAATTTGGCGAAATAATTCCTGCCATAGAAAAGGACGCACGTATGCAGGAGTATCAGCAGAAGCTGTTACACAATATGAGATTGGCTTTCCCACTAAACACCAGTGGTGCACAGAGGAGTGAATCTCAGTTCTAACTTGCCAACCATGGGACTGTCAAGTCATCATGATGTGACGCCCTGGCAAAACCAGGTATTCACAGAGGACTGTACCCCCTCCTGGGTGCCGGAATCACCTTCTCCTTGGAATTCCACCAACACCCCACACATAGGTAACACCAGCCACAAAAGCCTAATCACCCCCCCGGACAATAGGGACACACCAGTGGGTGAGACCAGGCGGATGGGAACGCCCACCTAGGGGTCCTGAGGTGTCAGGGGAGGGAACACAACAGAAGAGAGCGGACAGTGGTTCAGTGCTGACAGTGGAGTGGAGAGGAGTGTGAAGTGGTGGTCAGGGGTTAGAGCCCCTGGAACACCGGACTACCTGAGCTGACTAGGTGGTAGACTGCAGAGTAGGGCCACAGGTTACGGAGATCTGGTCGCGGGAGACCTAAAGTGGACCGGGGCAGGGTTGTAGCCCACCGGTGCCGACAGCGGGAATCCGGTCCGGAGGCCATGCACAGTCGGGGTGCCTGGACCCTAGGACGAGGAAGGTTGCAAGCCTCTTGTTAATTAGCCAGCAGGGGACAAGGTTCCAGACTTCGTCCCACAAGTAGACCAGAGGGCGAAACGGAAGCCCAACGCGGATGATAGGGTGTCCGCCAGAAACCACAGAGATCCCAAAAGTCAGATTTTGCGTGCAATGGCTCCCACAGTACACAAAACACTGGAGAGCGGATTTCTCCCATTTCGTGCGGGTTGAGTCAACACACAAGAAACTACAAGTGCAGGAGGAAGGGCCCTTGCCCTGTCAGCCAGTGTGTGGGACCAGCACACCCCTCCAGAGGCTCCCGGCATCCGGCCTTAGTTTACAACATGGACTTTGTGTGATTTACTACCACAGTGAGTACACCGGTACCATCCGGTCCATTTGTAAAGACTGCTCCCTGCAATCATCCCGCACCATCCTCTGGGCCCCAGGACTACACCTCCCCTACCCGTGTTGGGGATTCCACCTTGCTACGGAGCTCCATCAGCCCCGGGTGTTCCATACCAAGGCAGCGGCAGTGTCACCAACCCTCACCGCACCCCACGGGTGGCGTCACTGACAAACTCTTCCCCTGTAAATAACCCCTTTTATTTGTTGTGGGCGACGGGCCGCTGCAGAAGCCCCGGATCCAACAGCCACTCGAGCCCCAGCCACGATCCCAGATCCGAGCGCCTCGGGCAGCCCTTCCCTGACCTGGTCAGTCACCACCCCCCCTGCCCGCGACAATCACTCAAACTGTACCAGCAACACCATCTCTGGTGGTAACAGCAATTTTATGTAATCGTTTCATGAGTTTTTTAGACCATCCTTTGCAAGGCCACAAGACACAAGAAGTCTGACACATAGTCAACGCCTGGAGAGGATGATACAGGAGTATCTCCAAGTGACTATCGATGCTATGACTCTGCAACTGGAGCCTTGTTCATTGTGGGCTTCCAATCTGGAAAAATGGCCTGAGCTCGCCACTTACTCCTTGGAGATCTTGTCATTCCCTGCAGCCAGCGTTCTCTCTGAACGTGTCTTCAGTGCTGCTGGGTGTGTGCTGACAGATAAGCGCACGCGTCTGTCCAGTGACAATGTGGACAGACTAACATTCATCAAGATAAACAAGTCATGCATCCGCAAGGACTTTTCTACCCGTGTCATCCTCGGGAGAGTAAAGGCTTGTGGATTTTTGATTGTTCTTCATGCAAATCAACATGTCAAGTTTGCAACTGTGGGACAACTGATGCCACTTAAGTGGTGTCTGTGGCCCAATTTTTTGAAAAAATGGAGACTCTTGTTGGAGTCCCCTTGCTGTGTTTTTCATGATTTCAGAAGGGCATGATATGCCTACATCTGTGTCTCCTCCTCCTTTTACTTGTCCAGCTCTTTTCTTTCAGCATGAGTATATGTACTTGTTGGCTTTCCATGTGTTTGTGGTGTCTTCTGAGTTGTTTGTCACCTTTTGGACACCTTAGAACACACCTTCTAGATGTTTGTATGTGTTTGCATTTGCCTGCCATTGTTTTCAATGGGGTTCGAAGGTGTTTGTCGAACGTTCGTCGAACACACCCGCCGTTTGACGAACCGAACTGAACTCGAACACTAGGGGGGGGGGGTGGCTCATCTCTAATCATTACCCTTCATTTTCTGTTAGGGGTCCATCATGGGGATTATATTTTAAGTTGTCAGCACATTCTACATTTGCTGTTATTTGGGTTTTATAGGTTAAACATTTGGGCAGGTAAGGATCAACATCTTCTAATTCCAGAGGTTTGGGTGGACTCTCCGGCCCATAAGCGCTGGCCGAAATGGATCTCACTACAATAGAAGGGCTATCAAAGCTCAAACCAATGGGGGCAGTTTTAGATCAAGCAACGTGTAGTGATTTAGTGGTAGTATGGTGACTACTTGGTTGTGATATGGCTGAAGTACACAGTTGATAAAGCAGCCACAGCTGTTGACTGAGAAGAATCTGTTACGCCTCTGCATTTAGTAGTTACTACTAACCTGGGATGTTGTCTGTAGGAATCTCCTCTTTACATCACTCATCACCCCTCACGTAGGTCTCTGTATTTATAGTAGTCAGATCTTTACCCTGAAACAAATTTTGGAAAAGTCACAGACAGATGGAGTCACATCTATAATCAGCCCTAATTGCCATCTCCACCATTCTCATTACACAAATATGAAACATGAACTACTGGCGGATAAAACAAGACAACAACCTTGACAGTCCTCTACACATCATAAGGGATATTTCATGAAACCTTCTCATTTACCTGATGATCCAGAGGACCATTGAGATTGCCTTCTGAACAGTCTTGTGGAAGACGAGGATCAGGACTGAATTAATTCTTTACATACAGATAATTATAGGCCATGTGTATGTAGTCCTATTACTGTACATATGAGGATTGTTGTGGCACTTAATGTAGAGTATGTCAGATCTTAAGGGGTGTTTTGGGGGTTAACAAGGGGTGAAAGAGGGTCTGTGCATTTTATTTCAAATAAAGGATGTTTTCAATTTTGTGTTATTTATTTTCATTGACAGGATTAGTAATTGGGGGGGGGGGGACTCCAACGCCTCTCATTACTAATCTAGAGCTTGATGGCAGCTGACAAATCACAGCTGTCATTGACCCCTTATATTACCAGCTCTGGGCAGCTGCGGGCTGGTAGGCTGGGGGCGCAATATCAATGGTGGGTTTTTGTTTTGTTTTTTTTTTTAAATATTTGTTTTTCCACTACTATACAGTAAACTGACTGCAACCAATCACAGATGTGGACACAGGGTGGGGGTTTGTATAGCAGCATGCAACCAATAACTGGCACAGAGGGTGGGTAGGGGAGGCATTTAATATTCATGAACCCTAATTATCAGAACCAGAAGAGAGTGACCACAGCATAATCCTCCAGGAAACACAGTATGTATAGCTAATATATATTACATACATAAGCAAATAAAACATATACATTAGGTCACACACAAGCAACAAGCAGTTTAATCCCCAGAGTCTGCAGCTGAATTCGTTTTTCAGACTCCTCTTGAAATCCGTCCAAAATAGCAGAAAAAAAATTAACAGTGCAGTACCACTGTTATGGCACAGCCATTACCTTCCTAGACTATTGACATTAGAAATATAGAGGTGGTGAGAGACAGGAGTAAGGCTGGTGCTCCCATACCCCTGCCAGTACAGACAAGAGACAACTTGGAGACCTATCTTAGAGTCTCAACATTTAAAAACCTTTCAGGCAGACACCAGTACAGAAGCATCATATGCCCTTCTCCCTATAGTGTCTTTGCACAGCAGGGAAGTCCAGTCTGTGCAACACAAAGGCTGTGGCCCAGCATTTCAACTTTAAAAAAGGTGTGCACACCTCAACCGTGCCTTCTGCAGAAACACATCTAGGACATAATAGTGATCTAAAAATTTCTGTATAACCAGGTTAGTCCATGCAGTGTATATGTGATGTTTCTCAGACGTAGTGCCGCCACCAGGTTTGCATCGTTATCGCACACGGCCTTCCCTGGCTCAAGGTTCAGTGGAGCCAGCCATTTAACAAACTGCTCCTGGATAGTGTTCTACAACTCTGCAGCTGTGTCACTGTGTTCTCTAATGCATATTAATTTAAGCACTGCCTAATTGCATTGACTTACACACAGGATGTGGCCTGACATTTAAATTTTAAAACTCATCATATATGTTTAAAAACCATTCAGGCAGACAGTAGCATCAATTGCCCCCTCCCCATTTCACCATAGTGTCTTTGCACCACAGGGAGGCATGGTCCATGCAATACACAGGATGTGGCTTGACATTTAAATGTTAAAAATTAAGACATACATGAAAGACAGGCGTAGATCTCTTGCTCCCAGAAGACTGGCACTACAGACAAAAATCTGTGTGTGAAATGGAAAGAAAGGGTCTCTTTTTCATGTAAACTGTAACGACATCATCAGACATTGAGTGACTTATTTTCACCCTATTTTGGCAGAGTTGCTACACTTGCATACACAGATAAATGAAGACCCCATTTGGAAAGGCCACAGCTCAGCAATCAAGAGCTGATGCAGCACATGCAGGCATTTCTGCAGATATGATGAAGAAAAGGACCGCTCACAAGAAACATCGAAGCTATATGGGACCAAATAAACTAATTTCTCAACCAAGAAGAAATATTGTAGATTGCAGGATACAACATGGCTGAAAAGAGGAGAGTGGTCCAATATCGCAAAAGGAAAGGAACTGTTTTGGATCAAATACCAGTCAACCCTTCTCATTATCCTATAAAATATGATGGATTTGATCGTATGGGCTTCAGCTTTACAAAGATGAAAGGGTATCTTACTTTGTAGCTCTAAAAGATAGATTTGCATCATCCCGAATAAGCTATGCTCACTTAGTGGGAGGGGGAGTCAGCAGCACCAAGGGCACCTGCAGGGAAGAATTTCCCAAAGACAACCTGCCTTTTGGTGACACTTCATGGTTGAAAATCTCTCTGCATGTGAGGTGGAAAGAAAGGGTATCTTCTTCATGTAGACTGATGACAGGGCCGTCATCAGGGCATTACAACCGTGACACCTGTAAGGAGCCCTGTGAGCAGAAGCCAGGAGGGGAGCCCAGCCGCTGACAGCCCAGGCACCTCCCCTTTCATCCCTCAGCTCACCGGGCCCCAGGAGGCGGGACCGCCATCAAAGCAATGTGGGGGGCCCGGGTCGCTCATAGAGAGCTGCCTTCTCTCTTCCTGTTCTGCATTGAATTGTGATGGGTGCAGAGCAGGACACGAAATGTACTGACCCAGAATGGAGGCTGAGGTGAAGGACCTGTCAGGTCATCTGACTAATCATGTGCCTGATCACAGGACTGGTGAACTGGCAGGTCCTGTACAGCTGCACCCTCCATGCAGGTCCCAATCAGGAGCTGAAAGATGAGGTAATGTATAGTGTGTGTAAATATCCATGTAGTCGCTCTGTCTGTCTCTTTCCCTTTCAGTCTGTATCTCTCATTCCCTGTCTGTCAGTCTCTCGCATTCCCTTTGTCTCTGTCTCTCCAGAGAAATCATATTACCTCACACAGAAGCTTCTTATACTATGATTGTCCTTCATTCCCTAAAGCAACCAAATCACAGCTCCTATTAATGACCTGAAGCTCACAGCTCCATTGACTTTAATGTAAGGAGCTTTTTTGGTGAATAACTAAGGCGCGGGTTAAATTTTCCCCTCAAAACATAGTCTATGATGTTCCCTGAGTCACATGAGGAGTCTGTGCAAAATATCGTGATTGTACATGCGATGGTGCAAATTCCTTTAGCGGACACACACACACACACACACACACACACACACACACACACACACACAGCTTTATATATTAGATATACACATATGGCTGATGATTCTGACTGGGGCTCGTCATTTTGATGACCCAAAAAACGGTGCATGCAGCTTTTTTCGGGTGTCAAACTGACGACTAGCAGTTACTATTTGATTGGTGAGGATTGTTTGCAGAATTGGAGATTTCCAAGAGTGGTGGTGGGACTGTGGAAGATTGGAGGTCAGTATGCAAATGATGATCTCAGCTCACCTGGTCAATGTATCACCTGGGTCCTTTCTCTGGGGGACGGTGTAAAGAGGTCATCTGTGTGTTCAAAGAGGCAAAGTCCGGCAATAAAAAAAAAGTTGTTTCCAGCATCACAACCAAGAAATAAGGTTAAAAAACAATTTTATTTCATAACTTACTTGTGCAAATCTAGCAGGATATGTCCAAGACTAAGAACCTCTTAGGTTTGAAACGCGTAAGACATTGTTTTATATTTCGTGGATGTCCATCCAACCTAGTGTTGGTTTTAACTTTATGGAATAAAATTGTTTTTTAACCTTATTTCTTGGACTTGATGCTGGGAACAACTTTTTTTCTATTGCTGAAGGTTCGAGGGCTGGTGGAGTCTGAAGGGGGCTCGAAAATTTTGGCAGTATGGGCCCCTGAAATTTCTGGTGGCAGCCCTGTGTAAATGACATCATCAAACATGGAGTGACTCATTTTCACCCTAGTTTGGCAGCATTGCTGCCTTTGCATGCACATACAGTGAAGGAAATAAAGTATTTAATCCCTTGCTGATTTTATAAATTTGCCCACTGAAAGACATGAACAGTCTATAATTTTAATGGTACATTAAACTTTAACAGTGAGAGAGAAATAATATCCAAAATAAAATCCAGAAAGAAAAACAATCACATTTTATAAACTTTATAAAATTATTTGCATTTTGCAGAGAGAAATAAGTATTTGATCCCTCTGGCAAACAAGACAATGCTTGGTGGCAAAACCCTTCTTGGCAAGCACAGCAGGCAGATGTTTTTGTAGTTGAGGTTTGCAGATATCAGGGGGAATTTTAGTCAACCCCTCTTTGCAGATCATGTCTAAATCATTTAAGATTTTGAGGCTGTCACTTGGCAACTCAGCGCTTTGAGCTCCCTCCATATGTTTTCTATGGCAGGGTTTCCCAACTCCAGTCCTCAAGGCACACCAACAGTGCAGGTTTTTGGGATTTCCTTAGTATTGCACAGGTGTTAATGTAATTACCTGCCCAGGTGCTGGTTCCAACAGCAGTGCAATGCTAATGAAATCCTGAAAACATGCACTGTTGGTGTGCCTTGAGGACTGGAGTTGGGAAACACTGTTCTATGGGATTAAGGTCTGAAGAATAGCTAGACCACTCCATGACCTGTGCTTCTTTGAGTTGCCTTGGCTGTATGTTTTGGCTCAGTGTATTTCTGGAAGACCCAACACAGCCCTTTTTTAATGTCCTAATGGAGGAAAGGAGGCTGTTACTCAGGATTTTACGATACATGGCTCCATCCATTGTCCCATTGATGCGGTGAAGTAGACCTGTGCAGTTAGCAGAGAAACACCCCCAAAACAATGTTTACACCTTCATAATTGACAGTGGGGACAACGTTCATTGGGTCATAGGCAGAATTTATCTTCCTCCAAAACACGGCGAGTTGAGTTAAGGCCAAAGAGCTCAATTTTTGTCTCATCTGACCAGAGCACCTTCTCCTAATCACACTCAGAATCATCCAGGTGTTCATTGGCAAACTACAGACAGGCCTGCACATGTGCCTTTTTGAGCAGCGGGACTTTGCAGGCACTGCAGGATTTTAAGCAATTGCTGTTTAATGAATTACCAATGATTTTCTTAGTGACAGTGGTCCCAGCTGCTTTTAGATAATAAGAAATTCCCCCTGTGTAGTTTTACGATGATTTCTCACCTTCCTCATGATCCTGGATACCCCACGAGGTGAGATTTACATGGAACCCCAGATCGATTTTGACAGACATTCATTTTGTATTTTTCCATTTTCTTACTATTGCACCAACAGGTGTCACTTTCTCACCCAACATCCTACTTATGGTTTTATAGCCCATGCCTGCCTTGTGCAGGTCTATGATCTTGTCCCTGACATTCTTAGGCCTGTTTCACACGTCCGTGAAAAACACAGGCGTTTTTCACTGACATGTTAAAAAAGCCTATGTCCCTCCGTGTGCCATGATTCACGTCACAGGTGGGTTGTCCATGTGCAATCCGTGATCCGTATTCCGTGATTGTGTCGCGGGCGGGGAGGAGGGTGTCAGCACACCGCGCTCACCCCTTCTGCTCGGGTCCGGCAGTTGCTCCTGGTGGCTCGAGCTGCGGGCCGGATCCCGGGGTGTCTCGAGCGGCACTCCTCGCCCGTGAGTGAAAGGGGGGTGTTTGTTGGGGTTATAGTTCGTGACGCCACCCACGGTTGTGGTGATTGCACCACCGCTGCTCGGTGTGGGGGTCCCGGGGATGGTGATGGGAGCAGCCAGGTGTTGTGTTGCCCCTCCGTGGGTAGGGGTTGGTGATCCCGGGGCCCGGTGAAGAGATGTGAAGTGTAGGGCCTGGAGGGTGCAGGGACGCGGGGGCAGCGCCGTGCCTTGCGGCACTATGGTACTCACTCAGCCTGACACGGACACAGTTTGTACGGTAAACCAACGGCTGGTAGGACGGTCCCACAGACGGCTGCACCTGCACTCCCGGTAGGTGACGGTGACGTCTCTCTTCCTTGCACCTGTGTGGTCTGATGGTATCGGTGGATTCCCTCCGGTTACCCGCTCCCCGACTGCAATCTGGGCCGGAGGAGCTCTACACTTTGCCTGCAGGCGCTGGCCCTGGGGAAACTGGTGCCTTGGCGGTGGCGGTGTCTCCCCATTAATGGTCGGGCTGTTGCCGTCAATCGGGACTTTGTTGTTGGGGGATCTGCGTCCCCGTCACTGACGGATTCGGCAAATTGGGCGACTCCTAGCCTTGCCGGGGTCCGAGAGGCCCCTGCCCTGGTGCTGACTGTCCTTCGGAACACTGCTCCAGACCACCGGGCACACAGCCAACGGGGTCCTTCCAGGAACTTCCGAACTGTCCCACTCCGGACAGTCACCGCCGTCGCTGACCTTGCTGTTCTAGCCCTACACAAAGCTGGGCTCTCAGGCTTTTCACACTCTCTGCGCTGTCTCCACTTCTTGCTTTCCTCCTTTTCCACTTTCCTTTCCTTCACTTTCACTTCTAGTTGTTTACTCTAGCCCCTGCCTGGGCTACTCCTCACTCCTTCCACTTCCTCCTCCCTGACTAGACTGCCTGGTCTCTTCCTGCCTCCAGTGTTGTGAGCTCCTTGGTGGGCGGAGCCAACCGCCTGGCCCACCCCCTGGTGTGCATCACAGACTCCTGGAGCAAGGCAACAAGGATTTCTGGTTAGCAGGTGTGCCTACCTGGAGTGTGGGGTGCGGTGGTGCTGTTACTCGTGTCCCCTGGCTTGCCCAGGGCGACACATTCCCCCTTAGCAAAATGCAGACCGTCCGCGGGCTGCCGTCCTACACCGGTTTTATTTTTCTGTAAAGGGGATAACAAGGGTTAATCAAACATATATACATTTCAATAACTCTTCCCAAGACGGGAGGCACATTTTACTTTAAACGTTTCAACGGTGTACGGTCACGGTTTCCGCTCTCTCCCACCCAAGCAACCTGGCCCTGATGCTGCCCCTAAAACCCAGGCAGCACCCCTTGACCCACAGTCCAGCACAAGTCACCCGAGCGGGATCTGTCCTTGCCCTCCAGAGGGTGGCCACCGGTTCCTTTGGTGGCTGGGCCCTGGCCTGCTCTGCTCAGGGCCCTCCCTCCAACCTGCCTCTCCGGAGGCGGCATTGCGGAAACGGTAACGGTACCCAACATATTTACAAGCCACTAACGTTTGTGGTTGCCCTGCAGAGTTCACGGGCTTGTCCATGGATAGTTCCCATGCATTTTTAAACTTTAACGGTCCCTACGGGGACAACGGTGCCGGCTCCTGCCGGTTGCAAATCACTGCTGACAATCAGGTGAAAACTCGGATAATCATTTTTCATTTTTTTTTTGCAGAATTTTCAAACAAACTTTCAAACATCAAACAACTCAGTGGTGGTCCCAACGGGGGACGGTGCGACGGGCATCCGCTGCCCTACTCCGGTCCTGCTGCTACTTCCTCCGAGGGAGGGGGTGCAGAGCTCACCTTGCTCTCCGGGCTGCCCTTCAGCTTTACGTCCAGGGCAAACCACCCCCTCTCTCCGCAGTGCCGAGTGTAACGCACCATGTCCCCTGATATTAGGTTGCGGCCAGGATGCTCCTCGGGCAGATGGGCATGCACATCCCGCCGGGCTACAAACACCTCGGCCTCCAGGCCCGGTTCGTATATGAACCCGTAGCCCCGGCGGATATCGAAGCGCCGCACCTGCCCCTCGTAGAACGGGCCCCGGACACGGAAGGTCGCTTGCCGCAGGTTCTCCTTTTCCCGGATGGCTCGGGCTACCAGCTCGGCTTTTCTTCGCTCCCTCTCCGCGATTTCCAGGCCCAGCTTGGTCGGCTCCCTGTCCCAGTATGGCTCCGGCGCACGGGTTGAGCCCCGCGGGACATCCAGTACGTTACCCACTGTCAGGAAGGTGGGTGGCGTATCCCGCGGTGTCATGGCCTTGGGCGCTGCCTTGCAGCAACAACCCGGCGCCACCTCAGCCGAGGTGTGGGGGATGGGCACAGGGGCTTTCCGCAGTTGGGCCTTCGGCTCGGAGCGGGTCATCGGCTCCGGCTCGGGGAACTGCTCGGGGACTGTCTCTGGCACAATCTTCGGGGCCTTCCATGGCAATGCCTCCGGCCGGCTTCGGGCTCCGGCTACAGGTCGGTCCGCTGGGGCGGACGGGCTGGGTATCGCTACCGGTTGCGGTGGTAGCGGGCCTAGTGGCGGGGTCACGGCCTCCGGGACGGGTGGCGAAGGAGGCAACGGGGGGAGAGGGCTTGGACTGGGTCCCTCAGCCGCAGCGACCGGTCCCTCCGGGACATAGGGGCGTGGGTCACTCACCCTCCCTTCCTCCGCTTCCTCCTCGCGTCTCCGCACGGCTGCCACAACGTCCGCCATGTCGGTCTCCCACTCCTCCATGAGGAGCTGCATCTTGACCTGCAGCCTTAGGTGGAGCTGCGCGGTCCGGATTTCCACCCACGCTGCGGTTCCCGGTGCAGGGGCCACGGTGTTTCGGGACGGCATCCACATGGTATCTCCACTGTTTGGTTCCAGGAACGGTATTCTGGCAAGGTCCTGGCGTCCTTGCTTTTATAGCGGCGACTACATGCCGCCAGCCGCCATCGCGTCCCCCTTAGCTCTTTCCGGCCCCTCCTCTCTCGGGGCGGAGTTTTGGCCTTCGCGCTTCTACTGCTCGAGAAGACGCTCGAGCGGGAACTTTTCGCGCCAAAGATGGCGGCTTCTGAAATTTTTCTGCCGGATGCCTCCGGCGGTAACAAGGCGCACCTCTACCTGACGGCAGAGCGGTAAGATCCTGTTCGTGACGCCAAGTTGTCGCGGGCGGGGAGGAGGGTGTCAGCACACCGCGCTCACCCCTTCTGCTCGGGTCCGGCAGTTGCTCCTGGTGGCTCGAGCTGCGGGCCGGATCCCGGGGTGTCTCGAGCGGCACTCCTCGCCCGTGAGTGAAAGGGGGGTGTTTGTTGGGGTTATAGTTCGTGACGCCACCCACGGTTGTGGTGATTGCACCACCGCTGCTCGGTGTGGGGGTCCCGGGGATGGTGATGGGAGCAGCCAGGTGTTGTGTTGCCCCTCCGTGGGTAGGGGTTGGTGATCCCGGGGCCCGGTGAAGAGATGTGAAGTGTAGGGCCTGGAGGGTGCAGGGACGCGGGGGCAGCGCCGTGCCTTGCGGCACTATGGTACTCACTCAGCCTGACACGGACACAGTTTGTACGGTAAACCAACGGCTGGTAGGACGGTCCCACAGACGGCTGCACCTGCACTCCCGGTAGGTGACGGTGACGTCTCTCTTCCTTGCACCTGTGTGGTCTGATGGTATCGGTGGATTCCCTCCGGTTACCCGCTCCCCGACTGCAATCTGGGCCGGAGGAGCTCTACACTTTGCCCGCATGCGCTGGCCCTGGGGAAACTGGTGCCTTGGCGGTGGCGGTGTCTCCCCGTTAATGGTCGGGCTGTTGCCGTCAATCGGGACTTTGTTGTTGGGGGATCTGCGTCCCCGTCACTGACGGATTCGGCAAATTGGGCGACTCCTAGCCTTGCCGGGGTCCGAGAGGCCCCTGCCCTGGTGCTGACTGTCCTTCGGAACACTGCTCCAGACCACCGGGCACACAGCCAACGGGGTCCTTCCAGGAACTTCCGAACTGTCCCACTCCGGACAGTCACCGCCGTCGCTGACCTTGCTGTTCTAGCCCTACACAAAGCTGGGCTCTCAGGCTTTTCACACTCTCTGCGCTGTCTCCACTTCTTGCTTTCCTCCTTTTCCACTTTCCTTTCCTTCACTTTCACTTCTAGTTGTTTACTCTAGCCCCTGCCTGGGCTACTCCTCACTCCTTCCACTTCCTCCTCCCTGACTAGACTGCCTGGTCTCTTCCTGCCTCCAGTGTTGTGAGCTCCTTGGTGGGCGGAGCCAACCGCCTGGCCCACCCCATGGTGTGCATCACAGACTCCTGGAGCAAGGCAACAAGGATTTCTGGTTAGCAGGTGTGCCTACCTGGAGTGTGGGGTGCGGTGGTGCTGTTACTCGTGTCCCCTGGCTTGCCCAGGGCGACACAATTGCACATGGCGATCAACTTACCTGTCCCCGCTCCTGCTGTCCATGGTGCTAAACTCTTCGAGTTGATTAGGAGCGTCTAAGTGGTCTGGAGGAGCCAGAACTCTTAATGGTAGCAGGAGATCAAATGCTTATTTCTCTCTGCAAAAAGACAAATAATTTTATAAAGTTTAAAAATGTGATTTTCTGGATTTTATTTTGGATATTCCCTCACTGTTAAAATTAACCTACCCTTAAAATTATAGACTGTTCATGTCTTTCTCAGTGGGAAAACTTACTAAATCAGCAAGGGATCAAATACTTATTTCCTTCACAGTATGAATAAAGACTCCATTTCAGAATTGCCAATCTAATCTCCTTGACTACTTCCTCTTCCTCCTGATTATCTGCTGAGCTACAGAGCTGCAGGCCTCTGGATTCACACCAAGTGGGATCTACAACTTCATTGTCATTCTCTATGTTGTCCCATGCCTCTGTGAAGCCCCGCAAGTATTGTGTCGGTGCATTACCTTCAGGGACTCCACGCGGCTGGATCCTGTCACAGGTAGGAAATCTTCTATCTAGGATTGTCGTGACGCCACTCTCAGAATTGCGGTCAGTGGGGACCGCCACTGCAGATTAAGGGACGCCTGGGGCTGATGGTGGGTGCAGTCAGTTGTAATAGCCTCCTGAGAGTGAGGCAAGCCCCAGGGCCCTGTGTAAGTGTGTGGAACTACAAGTCGCAGAATGACTCACACGCACAAGCAGGATGTCTTTCAGGGGTTTTACTCACTGATGGTGGCAGGGTGAGTAACCCGGGCGTAGCTGGGATGAACCAGGCTGGAACCAGGTGTCCTTTAGGCTGACTGATGAGGGTGGCTACCGACTCGCCTTCCTTAGCCCTTTCCGTTTTGGGGTAACCCCTGCTTGAAGCCCTGCTGGGGTCGCCCAGGGAAGTTGCTGGTGCCTCTCTCCCCTTCTTTTTGGCCCGTTTGCTTGTAGCCTGGACCAGATCACTCCAGCTGCTTGCCTCCTGTGAACTATGGGCCCTAACTGTGGCTACGTGGCTGCGGACTCTGTAGTGTTGTCTTGGGGGTGTAAAGTGCCCCCTCATGCAGGTTTGGCAAGGGAAAGGTGGATCTATCCCTGCACTGGGACCTGCTACCCGTTGGGCCTGGTATCTCCCTGACAGTCTCCTTACTTTCCACTCCGTTGCTCTATCTTTAGCTGTGTGTGGATTTCGGGCAGCACTCCCAGGTGACCGTTCTCCCCCGTCGGTAGTCACTGCGCGGACGCTGTTAGACTGCCACAGCTCCAGGGTCTGCTCCTCACGTCTGCTTTCCCTGAGCTGCACACTAAACCGGCTCACTCGTGGGACCTGCACTGCTGCTCCTGTCTGAGCTCCACTTCCATGCTCCTCACTCCTCCACACTCTGCTTCAGACTGCCCCTCTCCTCCTCCTTCCTCTTTTCCCTTTTGTGCCTGCCTACGCCACCTAGCAACCAGGCTCTCTACCACACCCCTCGAGTGGAGATGGAGGCTTCGCCCCCTCCACCCCTCGGGTGGAGGTGGAGGCTTCGCCCCCTCCTGGGATCCCCAGGGGTCCTCTCAAAGGTAAATGTGTGAGACCTGATCACTATGCGCCTGTGTAGTCACACCTCGGTCAGCCTTCTGGATTACCTGTTTTGTACTGTCCCCAGCATGGGTGCAGTACTCAGTGGTGCCTGACCAGGTCAGGGGCGCCACACCTCCTCTTCCTGACCTGACATCACAAGACTGTACACGTGCGCCTCAGGTATCTGAGTCTCATCATCATCATCACCGCCACCTCCCTGGGGGTTATCAGCTGATGAGGGTCGGGATCCTGCTGGGACTTGTGTAGGACCCAATCCAACTCACAGATTTTGGACAACGGTGCAGATGCTTTCATCCTCTAGAGGTTAGGAATCTTTGGAGCAGACCTGTGATGCCCATGGGATATAATACGTGAACAGCTCTTGAGACTTTCCAATGTGTGGTTCCCCACAGTCAGTTTGCTGGTTCACGATTTGGGACGCTGGTGCAAACAACTATAATCGGGATGGCACCTCTGAGGAATGAACTGTGTATGATTTTGAGGTGGAGGAAGAGGAGGAGAGGCCACTTGATGCAGCTCTTGCCATCCACTTCCGCACCTCCTGTTTAACAGCCTCATTTCAAAATTGAAGCGATGTGCAGCTGCCAAAGAAATTTAGTGGAGTAGACTGTCCAGTAACAAAATTGTTCTCATTTCTCTTGGGATAGGATGAGCTGGTGTTTGCTCACTAGACTTTTGACTAACAAAACTTCCCACTCAAACACCTCCAACACCAAGCATATTCCCCCTTCCACAACCACTTCATCATGATTTATCACTCATAGTTGACGTACCTTTCCCTTTCAAACAGATGTTTCGAAAGCCTACGCCCACACCTATCAGACACCTGACACAAAAGATGAATCATTTATTTCCTGCCTGCATTGGCAATATTGTGAAGGCACTAAAAAGTACCATTACACACAAATGCATTTTACTGCATAATTTGGAGGAGATATGGAAAAGTGCTAAGAAGACCCTTTTAGCATGTTCAATAAATTTTCAACAGGCACTAATAACAATACTTATAAAGGTGTTTCATTGTGGAATTTTGAGCAGGCAATTAAAATTCCCAAGAACAACTTTTTAGCTAGTTGCGTAGAAAATTTACAGTAGGCCAGGCACTACTAACTAGCAATACCTATAAGTGAGTTTGCATACTTTTGCGCAAGCAGTAATTCATAGCAATACTTTAGATGCTTCATTTGCAACTCTTTAAACAGGCACAAGTACTAATCCCCATTTCTATTGTGGCGCCCCTGACCTGGTCAGGCACCACTGAGTATTGCACCCATGCTAGGTGAGTGCAAACAGGTAATCCCAAAGGCTGAATAGGGTGTGTGCACACAGACACATAGTAACCAGGTCTCACACACACACACACACATCTTAGAGGGGACCCCTGGGCAGACCCAGGAGGGGGCGTGGTCTCCACATCTCAGCTAGTGGTGCGATAGAGAAGCTGGAAACTAGGAGTAGTGCAGTGGCAGTCAGTCAGTCAGAGAGGAGCTGTAGGTAGCCAAGTCTGAAGTGCAGACGCAGGAGAGTGAGCACACTAGTCAGACCCTGCAAGTGTAGTGGCTGCTGGCGGGGGGAGTACATTGCCACACAGTCAGCCTGAAAGACTCCTGCAGAAGAGAAAGGACAGGCAGTTGAGTATGGGGACTCCTGGTAATGAAGCACGCACGGGGAACAGGTCCCTAGAGCCAGACATCCATTTAGTGGCCTGCTAAATCTTGCAGGTGGTGGGACTAGAGGTTCCACACCAACCAACACAGAGTCCGAGCATCAGCAGCAACAAGGGGGCCCATAAGGAGGATTGAGCCTGAAGCTATCCACCTTCGTCCACGCTGCCAGAAAACGGGCCAGAAAGGGAAGAAAAGGCAGATGCGACTTCCCTGGATGAATCCCACGGTACTTTATGTCAGGGGGTTGCCAAAAACAAGAAGTGCTAGGAAGGAGAGTCAGCAGTCACCCCTATACCAGCCTGAAAGATACCTGGTTCTCTCTGGTCTATCTCAGTATCACCCGAGTTATCGCACAAAACCAGCTGAACGTGAGTAAACAAGTTGAAAGACATTTCTGGACTGAGACTGAGTTCTTTGGTGACCTGTTGTTCCACACACATACACCTGAGCCCCTGGGGTTAGCCTCACTCTCAGGAGGCCACACCACCAGACTGCAGACACCAGCAGCCCCAGACGCTCGTTAAACTGCAGTGGCGGTCACCCATCACCCTGACCGCAAAACTGAGAGTGGTGTCCCAACTCAAAAGTAAACAACCTGACCTACCTGTTGCCAGAAGGGTCCCTAGAGAGAAGTCCTTGCAGTGTCCCGAAGGCGACCGCTGCAGAGCTGTGGTGGGCGACTCACTATCATGAAATGTTCCGATTTGAAACACACACACACACACACACACACACACACACACACCTCCCTATTCTAAAACTATCGCTCTCCTATCTTAACTACCTAGCATTAAACCCTTATCTAAGCATACTGTCTATAAGCAGAGGTGGGATCACTGGTGGCAGCACCTTACCTTTCACATTCATAAAATGGGGGTGCTGATGCCACATGTCCGCGACTTATATGCACACGGACATGTGACTTAGGCATCCAATCACAGCAGCCCTTTTGTCTGAACCTTGTGGAAGGTTGCTGTGCTTTGATTATTTGCAGATTTTCCTGCAGCCAAAGTTAAGAAAAATAAAAGAAATAAAAGCCTTCTCCCGAGTCCCCACCACCTCTACTGATTTTACATATCCCCATTAATCAGTTAGCACCACAATCCTATGCAAAAGCAACAAATGTTATTACTAAATCATTTTTAGAAATGCAGACAGTGTTCAGGGGCAAAACTGAACAACACAGAAGATCGTCGATATTTGGGGAACGTGCTCCAGGTTATCGAGCCAGAACGAACATGCTAAGGCGCATACCAAATTTGAAATTTGCGAATCTTTATCGAACAGGTTCACTCATCTCTACTGCTGAATCTCTTCTATCTGTCATGTCAGTCATCTGGTGACGCTCAGTCTCAGGCTTAGCTTCTTAGGAGAACCGTCATTTTGCTATACATGTATACTATAGCACTAGAGTATTGCAATATACAATGAAAAAAGTTTAATTTATTTAAATACAAAAATGAGTTAACATTTTAAAGCCAGGATGAGAAAAAAAAATAATTGAAAATGGCAATTCTCACATTGCAATCACTGCACTTGACTAAAAACTGGAATAAAAACGAAAACAACCAGAACATCCCCCAAAGTGATATCTATAAGAAGAGCTCAGTGCCATATGGAGAACAAGCCCTCACCAAACTATGGATGACCAAAAAAAAAAAAAAAAAAAAAAAAAGCGCTGCCAGTCTCAAATTTTACAAATTTTTAATTTAAGACTAAAAACACACACACACACACACACACACACACCTATTTTTGCTTAAAAAAAAAACACATACACGTTCAACTTTGTAATAAAATCTAAAACAAGGTGTTGGAATTTCTTTTTCATCATTTCTGCCCACTTGGATTTTTCCCTTTATGTACATTATATGGCAAAATGAATGGAGTCATTCAAAACTACAACAGATCTCTCAGAATATCATACACTGACTCTACTGGGATAAAGTAAGAATGAGGGGCTGGAAGAGCTTTATTCATGGAAATACATTTGAAACAAACATTTTTGCAAAAACAATACATCATTGTTAAAGAAATTATTTTGAAAATTAATTTTAATACTTTATAGATGTAACCAATGAAGTTTATGTCACAAATGGGAATACGCCCCCCACAGTTTTTAAAATATTTTATTTTATCTTTTAACCCTAAAACGCACAACTATAGAAATCTACCATAGAAAACAAGTAACCTAGCAGGACTGCGAGGCCACAAGTATGCGTTCTAGGGTTAATGGGACAACACTGAAGGTATGATACTTTAATACAATGTAAAGTTGTTGGTGTACAACGTATCTAACAGTGTAAATTTTGGTGTACTCTAACTCACCACAAAGCCATTAAATGTCTAAACCGATGTCATCAATACTGGGTACACCCCTAAGTGAAAATGGCCAAATTTTGACTAAAGTGTCAATATATTTTTGTCTGGCCACCATTATTTTTAAGGACTGTCTTAACCATCTCAGACATAACTGCTAAAATGTAGTTGACAGAGGGACCTCTGCTGATGTCATGATCATGTGACCAGAAGGAGTAGGGCCTCCACCAACATAGCTGATACCAGGAAGCAACATTATTTTTCTAAGTCCAAGTAAGCATGGAGTGGTTTATAATACAAGGTGGCCATAAAATAACCTAAGGTGTTTGGAGCCATGTGCAGACTGATCCAGTGAACAGAATTGGCATGTATGCTATTCAAGGCATGGGGAAACTGAAGGCACCTTGAAAAGAAAAAAAAAAAAAAGTTATACATGAACTCCTCACCAGGTGAAAAGTGGTGTTGTACAGTGAGCGAGTGGCCCAAAAACAGTGTGCCAATAATTGGAGAAGTCACAATTGTTCCAAAGAGTAGCATAACTGTTCAATATGGCAGCCATCATACATGGTGATCATGTTCATTCTATGCAGAACATGCTTAACGCTTTCGTGTAACATTTAGTGCTGCACATTTCCAACATTATTTGGTCTTTGAGGTCAGCCAGGGTGTCAACACTTCCCCAATAAACACGCTCTTTCAGGTGTCCCCACAAACAGAAATCACAAAGATCAAGCGAATGTAATGGCCATGCATTAGGGAAGGAGCTGCTCAAAATCCTGTAATTGGAAAAAAGTGCATGCAGAACATTCTTCACATGATTTACTCCATCATGCATGAAGGTGGTCGTCTGAATGCAATGCCGCTGTTGGAGTTGCGGAACAACCACTGTTTCCAGCATTGTCTGGTATCTCACTGCTGTCACGGAACAGATAGCAACCCCAGTTGGCCTTATTTCTTCGTAAAAGAACAATCCGAGGATGAATGATGAGGTGAAGCCACACTAAACAATTACCTTTGGTGAATGCAGCGGAACCCCCTCGACTGCATGCGGATTTTTGGTAGCCCATATGCAACAGTTGTGTGTTTGCCGTTCCATTCAGGTAAAAATGCGCTTTGTTGCACCACAGAACATTCCATGGACAATTGCCATCCACTCTCGCCAGAAACATGAATGCAAATGTCATGCGGGTATCATTGTCACGAGGAAGAAGTTGCTGATGGCTAATTTTGCACTGTGCTGTGCAAGAGCCCCAATTGCCTGGAAACACTGTGTGCACTGCTGTTCCTGGCAGGGTTGTTCATGCCCTGTACCATAACAGCAGCAATGTCCTCCACCCATCTCTTTTGACCTCTATGATATAAGTCTAATATACATGTTCCCAAAGACGCCATGCTGTACAGGTGGAGAACAGGCAGGCCGAGTCCCCCTGCCTGACGGGACCTGCTAAGGAGACAGAAGGACAGGCTTGGTCATTTCGAAAACCAAATAATGCGATTGATCATTTTTTTGAGGCGAGAGAAAAAAAGAAGCTGGAAGGTGTAAAGGAAGGGTTTGAAAATAGTATAGTAGATGTGGCAAAAGATTCATTTTAAGCGCGTTCATCCTACCGAACCAAGACAAACAAAGTCTGCTCCACTTCTCCAAGTCCTCCTCGGCAGAGCGTAAGGCAGGAGCATAATTCAAGGAGTAAAGGTTCAACGGGTCTGCTGGTATTTTAACCCCCAGGTACGAAAGGGATTCTGACTGCCATTTAAAAAAGGGAAAGCTGCACGTAATTGGGTTACAAGGTGTTTGAGTGGGGGGGGGGAGGTTAATATTTAGCATCTCCGATTCATGTGAATTTAATTTAAAGTTGCTTAAGTGTCCGTATTTACAAAGCACTGACAAGACGTTAGGGAGACTGGTTACCAGGGAAAGTAATCTATAGAAGCAAATCATCAGCGAAGAGTTTATGCATCACTGATCCGAGGGATACTCCTTTAATTTTTGGGTTGTTTCTTAAGGCTGCTGCCAGGGATTCCATACATATGACAAAGTAAGGGTGATAATGGGCAGCCCTGCCGCATGCCATTGCTAATATGAAATGGGGTCGACAGAATACCATTAACTTTGACTTGAGGTGTGGAAGAAGTGTAGAGGGTGGAGATTCTATGTAGCATTGCCTCTCGGAGACCTATGTTGTGAAGAGACTGGAAGAGGAATTCCCAGTGTGCCCTGTCAAAGGCTTTTTCAGCATCTATCGACATAGATGCTGCACGTGGGAGGAGCATACCCCCACCCGCTCGGTCCGCCATGGATATGGTTTTTATGACGACATTATCTCTGGCTTTGCCTCCCAAAACAAACCCAACCTGGTCGAGGTCTATCACAGTTGGAAGGAGAGTCCACAGCCTGTTGGCGATTAGTTTAGAAAAAAAGCTTTATATCCGTGTTTATTTGGGAAATCGGACGATGACTACCACTGAGATAGGAGTCCTTACCTGGCTTTACAATGACCGAGTTGTGCGCTCTAAGTGCCTGGAGGGGGAAGAACCCCCAGGCGAGATATAATTGCAAAGTAAAAGAAAAGGGGCACCAAGAGAATCCACCATAAGCTTATAAAGGCCGGAGTTGAAGAAGTCAGGCGCAGGGCTTTTGCCCGGTTTAGCGCTCTTGATGACTGCGGACACCTCCTCCAAGGTGAAGTCTGTCTCCAGAGCAGGCAGAGACTCGCTCAGGATAGGAGGCAGTTTATTGGCGTGCAAGTAGACTTTTATTCTGTCCCTGAAACCTCGGGGAGGGGGGGGATCTGGGTTCGTGCTATGAAACCAGGTGGTGTAGTGTATCACACAACCTGGGTACAGCGTTTGACCGAAAATGTGTCTCCTGCAGCAATAAAACAGAAACCCCTTTCTTATGACTCATACATGTAATCTGTCGTCTTTCTTTTGGCACGTTCATACCCCTGACATTGAAAGACCAGAATTTAAGGTCAGCCATTTTAAAAAAAAAAAAAGAAAACCAGACCGTCTCAAAGCATGAGGGGGAGAGCCGCAGCAGGCCAGTCAAAACAGGCGTCCAGGGCATATGTGGGGGCAGGGGGGGGGGGGGTTAATAAACATGGGGAATTGAGAAAAGACAAGGGGTGGGGAAGGGAAGATAGGGAATGGATCCAGAGCAGAGGAAGAAAAAAGTAGAGTTGATGAAAAAGGTGGAAAAAAAGGCAAAGAGATAAACAAGCCAAATAGGCATGACATAACTTGTCATGTGTTGGGGCGTGTTCAAAATGCAGCCTGATGTTTACAGCCGACCTTTCCAGACAGAAAAACAATGTCTATTCTAAGTCCACGTGGGCAGAGAGTTGATTATAATAGAAGCGGGGGTCTGGAGGTAAGAGCTTCAGATGAAAGGGGGGGGGCAGCCTGCATGATTATAGTGGACAGGAAAAAACATCACCACGCCCCCAACCCAAACAGTCACGCCCATCAACCAAGCCGGTCACGCCCATAACCTGACTGCAGACTGTACATTCTAGGCTCAACCTTGTCTGCTGCTGAACAGATCCCCCCTCTGAATTCCTTCCTTCTGGGAAAAAGCTGCAACACTTTTGGTTCACAGGCTATTCTTCTTCCTTTGGCCAGCAGAGGGCAGTGTCCCATCCCTAATTCTGCCAGGTCGCTTAAATAAAGTGCATTTTCCTACACTCATGCTCACACTACAAGTGTGGATTTAAAGAGCTGGCAGCCAGCAAAATGCAGCCGATGGTCCGAGCACTGTGGTTCCCGGAAATCTGCCCAGGGTCCACAAAAGAGATCACCACCCCTGCCAACGGTGATTGGGTTCCACTTCTGTCCAGGGCCCATGCACTTGCTCGGGTGGTGACTCCGGCTCTGCATGCAGGCACATCTGAAGAGGCCAGTAGTTGGCTTCATTTGACAAGTGGATGTGTGACATGTTAAAGATGATTAAAATGACTTGCAGGATTCTGGACCAGCAGTCACATCTGTAGTCCATAACCACCACACCAGAGCCTTGGGAGCCTCTTCTGACCAACAGGCATCCCTTGTGACTTTTCAGATTTGTATGTCCTGTGACATCATCATTGTAGCACAACCAGGGTTGTCAACTTTGACTTTTTATTTTTTCTGGCAAGCTTATTACTAGAGTTGAGCGCGGTTCGAGGTTCTCCAGTTCGCGGCTCGAGTGATTTTGGGGGCTGTTCTAGAACGAACTAGAACTCGAGCTTTTTGCTAAAGCTCGATAGTTCTAGATACGTTCAAGAACGGTTCTAGCTGCAAAAAGACAAGCTAATTACTAGCTGGCTTTCCGCTGTAATAGTGTAAGTCACACTATTATGAAATTTCAGTGTATAGTGTGCGGGAACAGCGCATTCAGATCACTGCTGTTTGGATAATGGCGATCGCCATTTTTTTTTTTCTTGTCTTCCTTCCCTAAGCGCGCGCGTGTAGTGGGGCAGGCCAGCATGTCAGCCAATCCCAGACACACACACAGCTAAGTAAACTTTTAGCCAGAGAAGCAACGGCATGTGTGATAGGATATTCATGTCACATGTCCATGCATTATAAAAACGGACATTTTCCTCCAGCACGCCATTATCTGCCTTCTGCGTCTTGGTGTCAGTCACCGCTGGCGTAGCTCCTGTCTCCGATACTGCTGTGTACGCTCTATACACAGCGCTATACAGAATAGGGATAGAAGTTTCTATTAGTCCTTGTAAGGACTAATACCGGCAGGGTCAGAGCCATAGGTGACAGTCAGGTCCGTAAAAACAGATTTTAACAGCTACACAAGATGACAGCGTCTGTGTAGCTAAGGTCAGGGATTTCCTCGCTGCATTTCCCCATTAGGAGGGATAGAAAGGGAGGCTTCCTTTCCTGTACCCAGACCCACAACCCTGCCACTGTACCCTCCTGCCCTTTGCACACAAACTCATTGTTACTAAGCCATTATACTAGCAAACACTGAGGAAACTTAGTGGTATCCTAAACGTGGCTGTTGGACTTCTGTATTGTCCCACTAGTGCAAAAGATATTTGCAGCATGTCTGCCTGCATTGCACACTCAAACTCATTGTTACTAAGCCATTATACTAGCAAACTATGCTGCCAGTTTAAGGGCCGTAGTTGCATTGACAGGGATAATTATTGTTGTTTATTCTGCTGTTAATAAAGCTAGACCACCGCTGAAATCTACACCACCTCTCAATTTTTACTACCACATTTTAAGTGCACAATCTTGTCGCAATCAAAATGAGTGGCAAAATGACAGATGCTGGTGGAAAGGGGAAGAGGCGTGTTGGAAAAGGAAAAAAAGGGTTTGTCCATGGGGAAGGTGGCAAAGCTCCATTAACATCTGCTGAAGATAGACCATCTTCCAGCAAAAGTAAGATGTCTACTACTTACCGTGGACAATCCGATGTGCTCCCTTTTTTATGGACACGAACAACTGGAACAAAGGTAGATGATGGCCAAAAAAGGAAAATGCTTGAATGGATCTCAAGTGGTCCAACAAGTGCCCTCTCCGCCACCTCAACTACCGCATCCAAAAAACACCAGTCCTCTGAGTTGTCAGCCCAATCACACTTGCATTCTCCCAGCTCTGAAGTCTCCATCCACCCTGCACAGTATGGTGGAACTGAGATGGGTGAGTCTGCAGAGCTGTTCAGTCACACTATAGCCTGGGAATCAGAAGTCTGCTCCCAAGCTACAGTGAGTACAGACCAGGAAATGGTCTGCAGTGATGCCCAGAACCTTTGTGACTCAGATTCAGGCCGTGAGGACCAAGT